>NC_135445.1:517500-695000 GCF_051991255.1 Vanacampus margaritifer
AAAAAATGGCTTATCTCTACTACTTGATGACCTTTTCAAAAACAAACAAAAAGTACTCCATATATTTAAAAAACTAAAACTGACAAACTCACACAAACAAATAAAAAAAACAAAAGCTAACAAAGTTGCTGTACAAATGTTTTTAAACTAACTGAATGTATTTATTTATTTATTTTCAAAAGCGTCCCGTGCTCATCACGTGACGATCATGTGCTCTTGCACGTGACCTCGCGCCATGACATGAAAGGCTCGTACCTTGATGGCGTCCAGGCACAGCAGATGTTTCCATCTGGACTCGGGTAGCTGCGACAGCGTCACAAGCTCCGCCCCCAACTGCTCCGCCGAGCTGTATGCTTCGTCGGGCTCCTCCTCCTCCAATGTCACTTCCCGCTCGGCCTCCGGCGCCCCTCCCCCCGGCAGAGTCTCCGCCTCCGGCTGGTAGTCGGCCGGCAGTGGGCGGAGCCCCACCGGCCCGCACAGGCTCTTATTGGTCCTGAGGAGGAGAGCCGCTGCGTGATTGGCCGCCGTCGACGCCGAGAAGGGAACGTGAACATTTGTCGACTGACCACAAGCAAACGCCCAGGACGTCCACGTGCGACGTCGCCAGGAAGTCTCCAGTGGGGGACATGGACACGCCCACCGGCGCCATGGAAACCAGGAAGCAGTCCACCAGGCTGAACACGCAACCACATGTTGACACGGGAAGACACGGGAGGACACGTTGGGCTCTCACCTTCCGGAGGGGACGTCCCACGTGCGAATGGTGCAGTCCATCCCGCCGGTGATCAACCAGCGACCGTCGGGGCTGAAAGTCTGACAAAAGGTCAAAAGACGATTGGCACGTCGACGGCCAGTTCCCAAAAGTGTCGACGTCAGATTGTTGTCTAACAGGGACTCCGAAATCTCACGCTTGTGATTGGTCCCGCTATCAAAGAACAAAACATTGTTCTTTGCTATATTAGCATGCTAACTAGCGCTGTTGTTAGCATGCCCACGGGGCGTATCAAAACGTTTGGTGAACGAATCGTTTGCGTGGACCCGAGTCGAGACGCCAAACGAGTCGGTCACGTTTGAAAATGTCGGCCTGACCGCAAGGATGCTCGCCAGTTCCTCATTTGTTAGCGAGTCTCTCACCATGTCGTTGGTGTTGCCGTGGTGACCGGCGAACTTGCGGACCACTCGCTTGGTTTCCACGTCGACGATCAGCAGCGTCAAGTCATCCAGAGCGAGCGCCAGCATCCCGCTGACAGAAACAAGACCGTCTCGTCCGTCAGTGTGTTTTTGCCGTGTAGCGCCACGCTAGCCGTTAGCTACCTGTCCCTGTGCAGCTTCATGCTAGCGGGCGCCGCGTTGAGCTTCATCTGCTCTTCCTGTTTGCGGCTCTTGAAGCGCCAGAACTTGAGCAGCCAATCGGACGCGGCGGTGAGAGTCAGCTGATTGAGCGCGTCGCTGGCCACGCCTCGCACGGCGCCGCTGTGAGCTTTTGGAAAATGGCGCCGTTAACCGGAGACGGAAGCCGGCGGCGGCGGCGGCGGCAACGGCGGCGTCACCTTTCTGCCCGTCTCCATAGCAACCGCGATGAAGTCCCGACTGCAGGTTGTAAACGTCGACGCGGCCGCACGAAGACCCCACAAGCGCAAAGTTCCCACAGGAAGTGATGTCCACGGCCTGGGATAGGAAACAGGAAGTGGCGTTAACGCGCACAGCTGTAAGGCGAGTGGGCTGGTTACCGTAGCGACGGAAGTGTTGCCGCCCCCCGGCGGGCTGAGGTGGTGCGCCCCCCTGGTGCAGCGCTGGAAGTTCCAGGTGGTGGCCGCCAGGCGACCGCGGTGACACGCCACGATGCCGTCCCAGTCCGACTGGCGGGCCGCAGCTGTGGAGAAAGGCGGTCAACGTCGCGGCGGCCATCTTGACTCTTACTCGTACGCGTGTGCGAGCGCCAACCGGAGGAGAAGGCGGTGATTGCGGGCAAGCGCAGCTCCTCGTAGGACAAGCCCTTCTTCTTCTTCTGCTCTTTCTTTTTATTGACGGAGCCTAAACACAAAAGCGCACAGTTGAAGAAGCAATCGGGTGGTGACGGAGGTGCGGGTGGGCGGAGTCAGACCGTGTCCAAGGTTCTTGTGGAGTCGTTCGTGGACGGTGGAAAAAGACTGCAGTGTCCCGTCTTGACCTGCAGGGGAAGAGACATTTTGTTTGGCCGTCCGCACGCCGCCGCCGTCCTCATTCCAGCTCACCTGCGCTGAGGATGTTTTTCCCGTCGTCGCCATGGTGACGGATGGCGGTGGGCGGGGCACTGTGACCCTGGCGATTTCTCAGCAACCTGGCCCCGCCCCCTTCCTGGTCAAGGATCCAGACCTGAAGAAAGCACAAAGAAAACGTGTCAGGCAATCGGAGGTCCCGCCGGCGGGAAGGAAGTGTGGCGCCGGCGCCGACGACCTTGATGGCGTTGTCGCCGGCGGTGGTGATGAGAAGCGGCTCGCCGTGCACGAAGCTGGCGCTCACCGCCGTCTTGTGGGCGTGTCTGAGCTGAGCCAGCAGCTGCTGCCGCTCCAGGTCCCACAAGGTCACGTGACCTTGTGGGCTTCCCGCCGCCAGCGTGGGCGGCCCGTCTGTGGGCGGGGTCAGAGGTCACGCATACAAACAGCACCCTTAACACCTGCGCACACGCACACACCTGTCCGGAAAGCCAGCGACGTGATTGGTCCCCAGTCCTGCGCGAAGGCCATCAGCGTCTCGTCCAATCGGATGTTGTGAACGATGATGCGGCCCGTTGCCGTGCCGACGGCCACCACGTCCACCGCCGGGCTCTGTCCAGTTCACTTGAGGTCATTCAATGCCGCCAAAACTGACGGTTGCCCGTCACTATTGGCCAAAATTCACCGGAACTCGGAACGCCCGCTAAACCGCTGACGAGGTTTTTTTTCTCTCAGATTGAGCAAGTGTGAATGCAGTTGGGCTCATCGGTGCAGTACCACTTTGCGCCACAACAAGCAGCAGTGAGCTCGCTCATTTGACCTTTGCTCGTTCCAATGCAAACATTAGGTTCACTTTTTTCAGCGGGGATTCGGGCTGTGCAATTCGTCGGAATTCAATTACAATTTCAGTTATTACAAAATCAGCACAATCGTCCCCCAAAAATGATGAATACTAATTTTGAGTCCAGTTGTTTGCACATTTGCAACTTTTTTGCATTTTAAAATAACTAAAACCTGAACGGGTTTTCCAACCGTCTTTAAGGAGTTCCCTGAGGTCCGAATGTCAAGCGTATGCAAAAAATGATTTTGAAGTAGACGAGCGCACACACTCACCTGCTGCAGCACAGTGACACCTGCCGACCAGCCGGCAAACGTGTACAACAACTTGCTGGAACCGCAACACAAACGCACAACAACAACACAACAAGATTTGATTCGTTCGAAAAGGTTGAAGGAGGAGCCACAAATACGGCCGACAATTTGCAGATTTTCATTTGCAGCTCGTATTGTTGGACCGTCTGTTAGCGTGCTAGCATGCTAACCTGGTCTTGAGGTTCCAGAGCTGCAATGCACCCTGGGAACTTCCCAGCAGCACTTTGTTGAGGTACGTGCTGGGGTGCATCATGGCCGACACGTCAAAGGTGGCGGGCTCAAAGTGCAGCTGCAGGTAAACGTCTGTCAGGGGAAACCCAGAACGCGTCACAAACAACATGCCGACCACATACGCACGCACATTTATTTTGTTCACACTCATACGGACTCATAAACACACACGCGTACGTACAAGCACACACACACAGATATATACACACATGAGCAACACACACACTGTGTGGCCCTAAGCTCCGCCCTCACCGCCGCTTTGAACGTCCCAGACGATGACAAGCCCGCCGCCGTCGGACGAGATCAGCTGGTCGCCGAAAGGAAGCAGCAGGCGCACTTCCTGTTCGTGTCCACGGTAGCGCATCACCACCTGGGCACAGAGAACATTCCAGGCCCCGCCCATCACACACTCGAGGCCCCGCCCTTCCCCCCGACCTCTTTGTTCCTGGCGAAGGCGTACACGAGCGTGCCGGCGGCGGCGAAGGCCAACATCCTGTCTGCCGCCATGCATGTGATGTCATCCTGCAGGCTGTTACCTAGGCAACCGCATCCCACAACGTCAGCCAATCAGGGCCAAAGGGGCTCGCTTCACTTTGTCGTCACGCCAAACAAAAACAATACTCACTGATGGCCACGATGCCCAAACGACTGACCTGGGGGGGAAAACAGAAATGATGTCACAACACAAACGAGGTCATTACGAAAGGAGAGAACAAATCGAGGGTGGTTATGAACCATAAATGTAATGCAAAAGAGGAAGAAGCAGGATGAAAAAGGAAGGAACTGAAGATGGTAGGAAGCAGAGAAGGAAGTCAGAAAAACACGAAGGGGGTTAGCGTGAAAACTTTCCTTACGTTGTACGTGTGCAAACATTTCCCAACTGACGTCACCAGATAGAACTCCCGGTGTTTGCGATGATAACGCAGTACGTGCGGCACGTGGTTGCAGTAAAGTCCCAAAAGTCGGAAGCCGCTGAACAAACTACTTCCGCCTCCTCCCGCCATCAAAACGAACGAGTTCAGAACCGCTGGAAGCGACACAAAGCCTAAACGAGGGCAACGAAAATACGAGAAATTGGCCCAGCCCGAGAAAGAAGCAGATGGAGTGGGCGAGCCGCAGCAAAAAAAAGTCCGTGTGGAAAAGTGCGCAACGAAACAAGGGTTCCGCTCACACAAACAAACGCAAACAGAAAAAACGGCAAAGTCGTTCCAAACTTCGTCTTTTCTTCCATGTTGAGAGTGAAAGCAGACAACGGCACATTGAGTTCAAAAGGCGTTTCGAAGTCTTGTTCTTGGCCAGGATGGACAACTTAAATCAAATGACAGAGAAGAAATGTTTCATCATCAGATACATTTTTTAAATGTCGGCAAAATATGGCACCACACTATGCCATGTTTTACTTTTCTATTTATATTAATGCTACTTTATTAGAATGTTTTTTTTAAGGTATAGGAAATGTGGATGATGATGTAGATCTCGGCATCGACGACGCCACTATCAACATGGCGCTTGCGAGGTCCGTGTACTTCTGCTCTTCAGGAGAAAAATGTAAATGTCATGTAAAATGTCGCATCGTCCAATCAGCTCGAAGTACCGCACAGAATGTCCCGCCTTTCTCGAGCAAATCAGCGTGTAGCAGTCCCAGATTGATCACAATGATCAATCTGGCTATTGGCAGGTTAGCATGCGGCGCACTCCTAAAAAAACATTTCAGCGAAACAAATGTCAGTGTCACAAAACAATCAAGACAAACTAACTTGTCCAATGAGTTTTATTCAGTGTTAAGACTGTTGGAAGACAAGCTTTTTCCTCCGCATGTTCGTTTTCTTTCGGCTCGTGAGAATGTTGGTTATCTGAATACAGGCTGGAGACCACGAACAGCTTTCATTTCTACAGAATATTCCGGCCACAAATGAGTTGCAGGCCATGGCTGTAGCTTCTCACAAGTGCCAAGTTACAACATTCTTATACCATCTTGAAGGGCGGCACCACAAAGTTTCCAGTAAACGGTTCAACAAAGTTAAGCGGACGAACGCGATAACATTCAAGGGCACAGAAGAAAGCGCATTTGAGGAATTGCGGAAGTTAAACAGTCATGACGACACCTGGCAGAGGTGGCGACATCACGCAAGGATATTCCCGCAGAACGAAGCTCTACTGAGGAAATGAAAACAGTCATGACTAAATGTGGGCAGAAGACGCACTTTAAGACTCACAACATCATGTATAAAAAGAAAAAGAAAAAAGTGAAAACTTCATATGCAGGACAGAAAAGAATCAAATCATTACATTTGTGCAGCTCATGATCAAAAATGACTTTCGATGTCATGTAAGATATTTATATAAAAATGTCAACTGGTTTTCATCCCATCGTTCGGTTGAGGATCGACGAGCGTTAAGCCAAGACGTGAAGGCGTCGTTTCGGGACGTCTTCAAGGCGGAGACGCAGCAGGTGCGAGCACGTCAACATGAAGGCACGACACGCCAAACCACGGACAAGTTGGCGTGTCCAATGCGTGTGCGTGAAATGGTGGAACAAAATGGAGAGCCGGAACGTTTGCCGTTCGGCGCCACGCGACGCCGGCAGCGCTTTTAGTCGTAGCCGTCGTTCCACTCCATGACTTTGTCGTAATCTTGAATCTTCTGCTTGATGTGCGACAGCTTGTTCTTCAGGTAGTCGCAGCGCTCCTTCTTCTCCAGGAACGTCGGGTCCTGCCGCGTCACCGCAAACGCGTCAACGTCACGCACAAGCCCGCGCACGCAAACACACACTCACGTTTCTCTTCCTCTGGAAGTCCTGCAGGATTCTGTTGATGCGATCCGCTTCCTGTCCGGAAAGACCAGAGCGAGGTCACGTCACGACGGCGATGGCGGAAGGAGGCGGCGGCGCCGTCCGGCGGGCGGGCTCACCATGTGGCTGGCGGGCTGCTGCGGGAGGCCGCGCATCAAGCCGTCCATCTCGTCCAGCTTCCTGCACGCCGCCTGCACGTCGGCGTGCAGCTCCTTGTACTCGGCGTACTGGTCGTTGAAGACGGCGCGGTACTGGTCGCGCTCCTCGTCCGAGCGGATGGTCGGGTACTTCCTGTTGGCGGAGGGACGCGCGTCCCGCTTTTAGGGTTAGTGCCGTCGCCAGGCCTGCGCAATACATCAAATTCATTCATCCAGATTTGGAAAATCCAATCGTTGAAAATTTGCTCCAAATTTGCTGAAAGGGAATTATTATTATGATGATTATTATTATTATGATATTCTGTTCCATCCGGATGTTATTGTGAGTTTTCCACAAGTGTCAGAATGCGGACGACAACTACGAAATGATGAATGTTAAGTTCATGTGAAGTGATTTACAATCAGTATTCGTACATTATTGATTGTTGGCGAAATTTTGTACAGGAATTATTTTGGAATCAATGAAAAGTAAAAAAAAAAGTTTGCTGTTTTTTAATTTTTTTTTAGTAAAATCAATTAAAATGGTAATCTTCCTGAATGATTCGATTTTTTGGGCCATGTCGCCAACCCGAGCTGTCACGATCAAATATTTTCGACCAATCAGATTCATGTTCATTTTGCATGCAAGTGCATCACAAAAGCATTTGTTTCCTGTTTGCTGTGATTGTCTTATAAAATGATGATTATTTTATTTTATATTTTATTGGCAAGCAGTTGAGGGCGTACCCCGCCTACTGCCCGAAGCCAGCTGGGATAGGCTCCAGCAACCCCGCGACCCTTGTGAGGGCGAGCGGTTAAGAAAATGGATGGATATCATTTTTTTTAGGGTTAATTTTTTTTTTTATATATATTTTATGTATTTTGATGAAACAGATGATGACCGACTCCAGAAATCAGTAAACAATAACTGTTGATATGCTGAAATGATACGATTTGGACCATTTTTCATAAAAAAAATAACTGGATGACTTCAATGGTTACGGATTCATTTGATAACGGATCAATTTTGACATCTTGGTTAGGATGTTGTCGGAGACTGAAAAATGAAAACGTGTCCGTCTCACGCGATGTAGTCGGGCACGATGACGGGCTTGGGGATGTGGCCGGACGGTATTGCCCCCTGCAGGATCTTGGGGGCCACTGCGACGGGCGCGTCCTGGACCGACACCAGCGACGACTCCTGTCGGGGGCTTTTGGTGCCCGCCGGAGCGCCGGCGGGGGTCAGCTGGCGAACAGAACAAATGGGTCACATTCAACTGCGGTTGGCTTCTCGGGGGGGAGGGGTTGGGGGGTTGGGTTGGGGGGGCGCTCACCAGCGACTGCGCCGCTACAAACTCGGACTGCTGCATCTGAAAGAAAAACAAAACAAGCGAAAACGTTAACTGCTTCAATCAAGAATATTGCAGAGAAGCAAAACTTGGCTAAGCTCAGATCACCAAAATGGCCGCAACAAAAGGTTCCGAGTTCATCATGTGATGGTTTGAAAGGAGCCATTCAGTCCTGGATGAGGGTTTCAATCCAGTTCGAGGGTTGCAAATTAGGGTTTGGATTTTCAATTTGGGCTTCAAACTTTGGTTCAAGCAAAACCTAGAAATTCAAATGAAGCTTTCAAAGTAGGGTTCAAGTTAGGGTTTGAAACCGTGACTTGAAGCTGCCGTTTTAAAAAAGTTGGGCTTCAAATCGGGATTTGAGTTGATGGTTTCTAGACTGGCCTAAGGTTTCAATTCAGGATTCAAATGTTGCTTTCAAACCAAAGTTCGGGTTTCGAATGAAGCTTGCAAGACATTTTTCATTTCAAAAAAGTTGGGCTTTCAAATGAGAGTTTCAAGTCTGACTTGGGGCTTCGAATCCGGGTTCGAAGCAAGGGTTTCAAATGAGGCTTTCAATCTGGCTTTACTGTATCAAATGTGGGTGTGAAGCCATCTTTCGGCTTTCAAATCAGGCTTTCAAACCATTTTGTGGTTTGAAGAACACGTTGGGGTTTCAAGCCCGGTTTAAGGTTTCACGTTTCAGTTTCAAGCAAGGAGCACAAATTTTCAAAGTAGAGTAAATGAGGGTTTTAAACTTGGGTTAGAATTTCAAATGAAGGCTTTAAGCAAAAGTTCAGATTTGAGATTTTGGTTTCAAGCCCGGGTTAAGGTTTCAAGTGCGGCTTCGAAGGCGGCCGGCGCCGGGACCTGGTGCTGCTCGCTCTGGCGGTATCGGCGCGCGGCTTCGTGGCGCCACAGCTTGAGGCTGACGCCTGCGCCGATCAAGTAGATGAGCATGTTGAGGAAGAGGAAGATGATGGCGGCCGTCTGCCCCGCCTCCGTCCTGCAGAAGTTGCCGCCCAGGCCGTTGTTGAACACCGGGTGGGAGCAAAGGCCGCCGCGCGTGGTGTCGCGCACGTACACGATGCCTGAATGGGGGAAGAGGGTTCGGGGGGGAAGGGGGTTCGGGGGGGCAGACCACAAATGCCGCGTCTCATTTAAAAAAGAAAAGAAAAATCTTGTGTTGAGTCATCGAGAAGACAAATTATGCGCGGGAGTTTTGTTGGATGTTCCGTTTGCATGTTTATTTTGTAACCTTGTCAATGTTTTGTGTCCGTCCCACCTGCCGTCATGTAGAACAGAGCGAGCGCCAAGTTGATGACAAACTCGGTGAGCGGCCACCAGGTGGAGTCCAGCAGGATGGTGCGGTAGTACATGGTCATGCCCAGAACCAGCACGATGACCGTCACCAGCCAGGTCAGGCCCGCCACCACCAGCACGAAGGGCGTCTTGGGCCCCGTGTAGGTGGCGGTGCCCGTGCCGGCGCCGTAGAAGCCGCCGCCATAGGCGCCGCCCGGCGCCGAATGGCCGAACGTGTTGAACCACTCGTTGTCCTTGTGGATGTACGCGCAGACGCAGGCGAAGACGGCGGCACCCAGCAGCAGCTCCGCGCAGCCCAGAATCCTCAGAAGCCCCGCCCACGACTTCATGTAGCCGTAGCGCTGGTGGTACTCCTCCACGCGCTCGCTGTAAGTCAGCGCCGTGCGGTAGGTGCGGTCCGACGCCGACTCGCCCAGCTCCAGCAGCTCCTTGGCCGAGTTGTAACTGCCGGCCGAGCCCCCGTAAGGGTCCCGGTAGGACCCGGGGACGGACGGCGTGTGGGGGGGCGAGCAACGCACGCCCTCGCTCGTGCTGTTGTTGTTGTTACATGACGGCGCGGAGGACTCGGGCCACGCCCCCTTTTTGCTGCTGCGATCGCTGGCCCGGAAGAAGTTCTTCCACGAGTCGGGGATGAAGCGGTGCACCGGTTTGATGTCTAGGGCCGGGTCCGAGTCCTGCTCGGTGGCGCCGCCCTCGCTACGGCTGCAAACGGCAAGTTCAAAAAAATTCAGTCGCCATTGCTGTCACCATCGATTATTTGTAGAATACATTAATGATCAATTGTTCAATCGACTAATCGGAATCATTTGAATTGTGCACAAAAGCATTTATTCCCGAATTATTGTTTATTAACCAGTGATTGATGTTTATTTCATACTTCAGATTCGTATAATGATTGTAAAAATTGATGTTGTCCTGTTGCCATCTCAGGTATTGTTTCAATGCAGGCAAATTATTGATTGAATTTGATTAAACACAGACAACAATCAGTCTTCTTTCGTGAAGGACGACAGAAATCAATATTTTTTGGCATTTAGTATTCTACCAAATTCTATCGATTAATTGGACAAGAATTCATTTTACATTATTAAACGCAATGTGGTGCATTTAAGTATTTTTTTTTTTTAAATCAAATATTCTACTGATTACTCCATTGATTAATGGAGTCATCGGATAAAAATAGATCGTGCAGGTACTACTTTTGTTCAGTTGCTGTCGTCTTCCTCATGTTCCAAACTGTAACACCTGTAACTTTGAGTGTGTTTGGCTTTTAAAGGTGGGGCCTGGCCTGGTGAGTGACATGGGTGTCAGCAAATGAGAGCGACGATTTTGCTGCACGTTTGAATCAATGACATACAATAACGGGCAGACCAAATATATTTTGGCTCACTTAACGCGTGTGCCTACTTCTTGCCATTAGAAAATGCGGAGTTTGGGGAAAAAAACTTTGCGGGAATTAACCGAGAATGGCGGGTAATTTCATGGAAAGCATAAATTAAATCCGGTTTAGTATTTCCTCATTCCACTCAAAATGTTACTCGAAATTTGTCTCTCATCACAAAGCTTAAACAAACAAGTAAAATAAATTTGAAAAAAAAAAAATAATAATAATAAATGAACCATAAAACAGTTTGTAGCGCCAAAAACCTGTAAATTTGGACTTTCGTTTGGTAAATTCATTGGAGAGAATTTGTCGGGCGTACCCGTCGATGTTGTAGTCGGGTCCGATGGGAGCCCGGTCGGGCAGAGGCGGCGGCGGGAGCGGGTCGGCGCTGAGGGCGAAGTAGGGCGCCGACTGGGCGCTCAGTGGGTGTGGCTGGTAGGGGTCGTCCCGGGGCAAGGTGCCCGGCGGGACCTGGTCGTAGTGAGGCGCCTGGCGGACATGCTCAGTGCGGCCCAGGTACTCGTCACCATTGATCATCAGGATGCTGGGGGGCCCTGACGCACACGCACACACACACAAAAAGAGTTAGCGACATTAGCAAGAAATCAGGAAATTCAAATGTAGGTAACCATCGACAGCAAATGTTTCCATTTTTTTTCACAGGATTGGCAAAGCAAAAAGTCACCACAGAAGAGAAAGCGTCAGACCGCACGAGCGAGAAACCAGAAGTTACCCAGAATCCTTCATGCTAGCCGCGTCCACAGTGCATCTCCCGGCCAGCAGGTGGCGGCGCGGAGAGACACTGCGGTCAGCCAATCAGAACACCCGCTGATGATGATGAAGAGGAGGAGGGGGAGGCGTTTCAAAAAATTGGAAATGTTGTTCAATACCTCGCTGACACGCAGTCGCTCGTCAGCACTTACATTGACCACCTGCCGGAAGCCGAGCTCGTTTGCGTGACGCCGATTATCACCTGGACACAAACAACAACAGCAATCAGCACTTCCTGACACGTCCTGATTGGCTCTCCAGGCAAACCATACATATTAGCTCATACCTGGGATAGCCGTTTCTTAAAAATCATTTAGCGGGACGGTAACTCGTTAATGAAGACGTAAAATGACAATAATTAAAATAAGGACGAGGAAGCCAAACAATATATTAGCGAGAGCGAGGGATTATTTGTATTTTTTTTTTTACAACATTTTGAAAAATAATGTCAAAACGGTAAATTTCTACATTTTTCAGTAGGATTGCCACTCAAGAATAAAGACGTGAAATGTCAACAATTCCAATTCACAACTTTATTTAATATAGCGCTAAAATCGAAATTAAAACATACATGAAATAATAAAAATAAATACAAACAAGTGGTACAGAGACCAACATACTAATTTGTTTTAATTTTTATAATATTTTTTTTTTTTTAAAGACAACGAGGAAGCCAAAATGATGAGTTAAATTGACCATTATTCAAATATTTTCGTTCGTGAGGGACTGAGAGGATCAGCGATTTATTTCTCAGCGTTTCACAAACGCATCATTTTGGAAGCGCTGCAACAGAAATGATGACGTAAGTTACGTTCCCAAATAATGGATCAGGATTGTGACTCGTGAATAAAGAAGTTAAATTGCAATAATTCAAACATATACAACAAGGAAGCCAAAACTATATCATGAATAAAATACAACTCCAGAATATTAGCGAGGCTGAACATTTTTACGACAATCTTGGGGTTCGCGAACGCATCATTTTTTTAAACGTCGGTTGGGACGAAAAATGTTGACTTTCGAGACTCGAAAATGTAAATTTATACTGTCACAAATTGTTACATTGTGTTCCAGTAACTTGTGTGAGATGTTTACACTCGACAGAAACAAACCAAGTAGAAAAACACAAGTTGTGTGAGAACTTTCCCACATGCAAACATTCTTGAGCCCAAAAGTAAAAACACTTGAATGGTGAACTCGTCCGCTTCTTGTCCAGTTGGACCGGTTTACTCGGCGCGAGGTGCACTTCCTGGCTAGCTAGCTAGCTTCACCTTCGTCAAGTTAACTTTCGCTTTTCGCCCGATACCGAACCGAACGTCATCGGAACCGGTCAAAAGTTCGCCTACCGTCTTGTCTTGTCTCTTTTTTGTCTCCTCCTGTTGCTCTTCTTCATGACAGAAAGTTTCCGGTGCAGCACCGTAGAGTTGTTTCCCCCCACACCACGTGACCACCTGCCCAACCCTGTGACGTCACCGCACCGCGCCGGAGTCTACCTGTCTCAAATACCGGAAGTACTCGTAAGTTAAATGGACACTTTGGGAAGTGGTGGGAAGTAAATACAAATAAAATGGACTTAAGTAGTTTCTTACACATTTGAACACAGATTACTGATAGCCTAATTGACTCAGCCATTTTCAGCAGTTAAAAAGTTTAGATTTTGTTTATAATCAATGTGGTAACTTCATTATTTTCCATGTACAATTCATAAAAACATATTTTGTCACTTGCTGTCGACTGAAAATGACTTCCCAGGTGCTGAGGAAACGTGCAACGACCAATCACGGCTCACCTGTTTTCTGGTTTTGGTCATGTGATGTTGGCCGTTACCAATTTCCTGAACACGTGTGATGTCATCTTCAGTCGACAACACGTGCCAAACTGTGCGTTTATTTATTTTTTGTTAATTATACATTAAAAATGAGGAATATTATTTATATGTATGTATATATATTACTTATAGACAAAATATTATCTTCTTACTGCTAAAAATGGCTAAATGAGTCAAGAATCCCTAAGTAAATAAGGAGGTGGTAAAAATACTCAAAACTAAAAAAAAAAAAAAAAAAGACTTAAAGTAAACGTATTAACTTGTAAAAACAAACAAACGATTTTTTAGTTAGGAACAAGCCACCAACAACTTGACGAAGCAATCAAGTGCTGTTTATTAGAAGCTAACCTTCTTGTTGTGCTAAAAGCTAGCGCCGGTAGAGATGAAACTGCGTTATGCCCGCAACATTTCATCACCAAATGCCAAATCATAAATATCCACCACCAACTGCGAAGCTATTATGGGAAGCTAATGTTGCTGCGTTGTCAGCTAACGCAGCTTTGTTGACCTTTTGGGCTTCAGCTTGTGCGTGAATGAAAGAGATTCTTTTGCTCTGAATTTCACTCTGCCTGGCTACTAAATCATTGGCTGAGAAACTCGCTGTGGGGGCGGGGTTATGTAAATGAGCCTTATTGTGATGCCACAACAGGGCATGTGTCTGGAAGGGCTCTGTAGAATAATGAAAGAAGCTTGTAGAGACTTCAATGTGGCTTTTTTTTTTTTTTTAATGTTGAAATCAGCAGATGTGTTCTCGACAACAAACATCGAAAAGAAAAACATTTCTCGGATGAAACTTACGGACATAAACGTTGACAAACCACGGTGGATGTGTTTGTCAATTGGGAAATCTCTTCAAGTGTAAACAAATTGCATGTTGAAGCAGCGCGTGGGGTTGACAGATGTGAGTGACGTCACGTCACGAAATGCACAAACAAGATTCACAACAAAAGCACCAAGCTCAAAACAGCACGTGGATCTTTTTTGCATATTGAGGGTCGCTCGCCTCAAGTAAAACATGGCTTTTCTTTTCTTGATTTGTTTTGAGCTCTGACAAGTCGTCACATGACACACATCGAAGGAATGTTTCCAAACTGGTCCAGCGCGCGCATGCTACGTTTGTTAGCCGTGACGCTTCAAAACAAAAACGATTTTTAGGTTAGACCACTGATTCCCAACCATTTTGTATCTTATTAAATACAAGATACACACACACGTAATCTAATTTGACTGAATTAGTCCGAAAATGATGACTTACGTGCAATAAATACACTTTTATTGTATAGCACTTAAAAGCTAAATACGACTGAACTGTACTGTATAAAAACTTTCATTTTTGTAGTCCTTCTGTAAGCCATTTACGTTTAATGTTTTGATATCAGTTTGAAATGATATTTAGTGTTTTGGGATAGTTTGTGGCATGAACTATTAATGTTAGGTCATTACCATTTTTAGGGGGGTGAATTTCCTCCCCTCAATATTATTGATAAATAATCATAAAAAAAAATGGGTGACTAAAACTTGAGCTTTTCAAATGTACAATATGTGTCTTGGCTCAAAAATGTTGGGAGACACGGGGCTCAACACACAAACATTAAACAAAAACAATTCCAACTTTCCCAGAATGCACTAGGGCCGCTCCGGAATGTCCTCGTGGCCTGATAAATAACACACACACAAATATTTTTTGATGATGCAACATACACGCTTCCAAACATTGAAAAACACTGCAGACGGTTTGGTGGTCATCGCTGAAGACTACAAGAAATAAAGTGCACTGGAGTGATGATGATGATGATGATGATGATGATGATGATGATGATGATGATGGCAAACACTTAAAGGGTGATTTCAAAGAGCTTTCTTGGTAAAGCATGAAATTATTGAAAGGGTCCGATTGGGTTTGGACTTGTTGCTGCGCGGACGCGTCGTCAGCAGCTCAGTATGGAATTTGGTTCTGGTAGTATTGCAGCATGTCGTACGTCTTGCTCCTGCGCGGGGAAAGCAAAGCAACAGGAAGTGGGTTCGCACAAACATTTGGGATTTTCAACACAAAATGGAACGAATACAAAATAATGTATTCCAAAAAAGTTAAAAAGCCGGATTTATAATAATCTTCTTTTAATGTTAAAATGAGGTATTTACTATGTATAATTGTTCATTCCAATGAAATGACAATCAGTTAACCAATGATTTAATTGGCCAAATAAATGCAAAAAAAAAAATACATTAAAATGATTAAGTTCATTGTAATTAACCAATTTTAGGAAAATAGGCAAAATGCAAAAAATATTAGAAATTGAAACAGATTAAATTATGAAAGTGTACGCAAATTAGTTTGTTTGTATGAAAAATACTTTATTTTAATTATAATATAGTGTTTCCTTCTATTATTTATAATTAAGGTATTTAATAAAACAAATGTATTTTTATTTCATACTAACAATAAATGTGATTACCAATTTTTTCACAATCTTAACTGATACATAAATAAAAAATGACTCCATTTTAGGAGGAAAACTGGATTAATTTATGTCGTAAATATTATAAATTAATTTGTAGATTAGGTTAAAAAACATAAAACAATTATTCATTATTCTACTTTTCATCTTTTAAATGATGCCATTTATAATTAATTGTAGCAATAAAAATAAAAATAAATCAAAACAAAATAAATGGTTTAGTGTTAATTGAGACGGATAAATAAAAGAAAAAATGAGCAAATAAATTCCACCTCTGCAATAATAATCATAATAACAATAAAGAGCTGTGAGGCAGGTCAGGTGTTAGCATGAGCTCGTACCTGCTACTGAGGAAGCAGCTTTGGATGACCTTGATGATGAACGCCGCCGCTTCTTTCTCGCTCATCTGAGGATTAAAGCGGCCTCTGATTGGGAGAGAAAAACACAATATTGATTTCAATAATCTTTCTTTAGCGCTGACGTGCGCCGCTTACACAAACAACATGGCTGCCGGCACAGGGAAGCTCGTCCCTTTTGATCATGGAGCCACTTTTGGGCCACGCGGTGTGAAAACGCGATTTGACGGCGACGCAGCGGTTTGTGTGTGCGTGACTCACTTGAGGAGTTTGATGGTTTGTCCTCGGAAGCACGGCAGCCCCGTGTCCAGCATGAGCGTCACCAGGGACACCACCGCGTCCATGTAGGGACTGAGCACGGGCACGTTGCAAAGTCACGACCGGCATTGCGCAACACCCCCTCGCCCGCCATTCCAGCGTCTTCCTACCGTACGGCCAGGTAGCCGCGCACGCACATCTCCATGAACCACTTGAAGGGCGTGGCCTCCATCTTGCCGCCCATGATCATCACCATTTCGTCCGTCAGCTTGATGTCGGGCTCCCAGCCCAGGTTGCCGCCCGGCGAGCTCTCGAACATGAAGCCGAAATCTGCCCACACAACATCGAGAAATACAAACGATCCATTCACGGAACACGCTTGGCCCCTCAGCTCGCTGTACGTTAGCATAGCAACCGTTAGCATTGCAAGTCTTCCCATTTGGTCACGGCCAAAGTTGAATCCACTTCCAACCGGCAAGGCCGACTGCTTTTCCACGTAGCTTCTTCCCCGTTTCCAAAAGGTGTTCTTCTTCTTCCGATTCCCCGATGTGGATGATCAAAATACTCATCATCCTACTCACCGATGTGGATGAGGTGCCCTTTGCTGTCCAGCATGATGTTGCCGTTGTGCCGGTCTTTAATCTGCAGCAGGAAAAGCAGCAGGCTGTACGCCGCCATGCTGCGGATGAAGTTGTAGCGAGCCTGCGAAGGGAGACAAAGCGCGCAAAGCAGACGTGAAGGAAGACAAACAGCGCGGACGCCGCGAAAGCGAGCCAAGAGCGCCACCTTCTGGAAGGCCAGCGTGGATTCGTCGCCGTACTGGTTCCGGAAGTAGTCGTACATGCCGAAGTCGGTCTGCCGGCCCAGCTGGTCGCGGGACTTGCAGTCCGGGATGCACTCGATCACGCCGCACTGCGGAACAGCGAGCGCTCGCTCAGTGCCGTCAAGCACTCGCCACAAAGTCTACCAATCAAAAAGTAACCGCAACTCGTGCCTCGGGAAAAAAAACGAAAAATGGTTGCTATCCCAAAGCACTTCAAAACCATTTGATTTTCTTTTTTTAAAATCCTACAATAACAAATAAAATCAATAATATAATCAAAAAATTAAAATGAAAAAAAGTCACAAAATTTTTTTTTGGGGGGGAAAAATGGGCAACAAAAAAATCCTACAATAAAATAAATAATATAGTAATAATAATAAAAAATATAACAAACAAAAAAAGTACTTCATTTTTCTTTTTTGAAAAGGTGCAGTAAAAACAATTCTACAATAACTAATAAAGTAAATAAAATAATAATAATAAATACAATTAAAAAAAGTCCTTACATTTTTTTTAAATAAATAATAAAATAATAATAATAAAAATAAAAGTCCTTTAAAAAAAATTGTTTTTGGGGGTGCGCGCGATAAGTGGATTAAAAGTAAAAGTGTTTGGTGGCAGCGCGACTGTGTAGCCGGCACGGAGGCCGCAGGTGTGAGCGAGTCTCACCCCGGGCGCAGTCGCCACCACCCGGTAAGGGAAGACGAAAAGGTCCAAGCCCACCAGCTGGAAGATGTTCTTGAAGAGTCCAATGATCTGCAGCGCCAGCATATCCTGCACGTCCACAAATCAAGCCCGCCGCTCAAGAAACGATCACCGGCGAATCGGAGACGGCATTTTGGCTGACCTGCCGACAGTCGTCGCCCACTTTGAAGATGGCCGCCTGCCAGCAGACTCGCCGGGCGCCGTCCGGGTGGTCCTCGTCCTCGTCCAGCGAGTCCGACGGGCAGCGGAGGCCCTCGCGCTCCAGCTCGCTCACGCCGCAGCGCTTCACCTTGAACTTGGCCAGGTAGGGAGCCTTGGCGGCGCTGTGGCGGGCACAGGGAGGACGGAGACCGTTGGCGCAAAAGCACTACTTTTGTCTGAACGCCTCAACTTTAGTTCTTTGGCTCCAAGATGCCACAAAATGATGGCAAAGCACTACTTTTGTTGAAATGAAGTTCCTCAATTCATTTCAAGATGTCTCACTGGCATCACAATGCCACCAAAGCACTACTTTTGTCTAAACAAAGCTCCTAAAGTCGCTTCATCGTAGTTCACCAAAGAACAGCTTTTGTCCCTTCGCACCAAGATGCCACTAGATGGCACCAACGCACATTTTCATTCCATTTGGCTTTCTTGCTTTTTCTTTAATTGGAGTCTAGACTGAATTTTGCCGAGCAACTGATGACTTTTTTCTCATTCACTGCCAGCCATTTCCACTGACGCAACCCCCTTGGCTGCATTTGGACACATTTTGCAAGGCCCACAGAATATTGTGTTCTATTTCTATCAAAACATGCAACCTTTAGCTAAGTTTCATCATTATTTACAAATCTGTTGGAAACAATGGGCTTTTTGCAACATGGCCCTGGTTGATCTCGTATACTCTGCTGCCACCTGCTGGCCGTTTTTGTAATCCCTAAATCCATTGGTTTAAGGGACTTCTTCAGGTCAGAAGACGCATCAAAGCCTTCTGTATGCTGCAGCATAAAACGTAGATGAATACGTTTTTGGTACCATGGCAATATGTAAAATAGAACGTTTTTTGTACGTTTTTGGGAGCAAATAAGTTAATTGCATGCTGTTTTAATTTTTTTTTGGAATGCTCGCTATAGCGATTTGAGCTAGCAGCCGACTGCCTTTTCCCAGTGCAGACGATTAAACGCTGACTTGACGTATTTTGTGAACGTCGCCGTTACCTCTGCATGGGCGTCCCAGACTTGTAGTCGATGTCCAGAACGATGGCCTCGGGGTTGCTGGGCAGGTAGCAGCCTAGCGCACGAAAAGGACACGTTTGCCATCGCATTCTTGTCAAACTAAATTGCAGTCAAAATGAATGCATTCATTTTGACTTCATTTCAAGTTCCACTATTTTTTCTCTAGCACGATTAATGGCCGCCTCTTTATTGGAAGGTCTGCAGCCGACACGTTCACCACAAAATTGAGCAGCAATAAATTGAATGAGACTAAGTGCAATTTGACACAGTTGAATTTGACAATTGAAAAAATGTGCAGAATTCCACAAGTGACCTTCTGATGAAGATGAGCTCGCTCTGCCAATGCTCTTGAGCTGTCGCCAATGTCTGACAAATGCAATGATGCCATCTTGTGGCAGAAAAATGACCTCAACAGAAATATCAATATCACACACTCGAACTCAATTTGAAAAAATGCAGCCATATTTCTATTAGTTTCACATCTTTTTTTTCTCCTTCCACTATTAAGAGTATGACAAGTTGATTGTACATTTTGACCAGCTATCAAATTTGCGCTGAATCACGAGTTGATTGTGATTCCAAATGGCCTGACGCCCCTAAATAATAATAATAATAATAATAATCCTAATCAAATGCGGCGCCTTTTGTTACCTGGCTGAACTTTGATCCCCGACAGCGCCGTCAGACATCCTCGCTTTCGCTCCTCCCCCTTCGGAATTGGCCTGGAAGAGCCCAAAGCCGTTAGGGAGGACTTCCGCCTTCCTTGCATTAAGACCGTGACGCTTTTGTTGAGGCAAATTTGGCTTACTTGATAATGGCCGACACGTTGGTGATCTTATTGAAGAAGTCAAACTCTCGCTGGTAGAAATCTTTGGCCGGACCCGACAAGGATCCCGTGATCTCCTCCACCATTTGCTCCAGCAGCTCCCCGATGTCGGCTGACGATCGCACGAGGCTCGCGTCAATGCGGTCCACGTTGGCTTTTTTTTCTTTTCTTTTTCAATTTAAAACTCACGATCCTTCTGGTGCGCCTCCTCGTCCATGAAGATGTTGGTCTTCATGTTCCAGATGAACTGATGTGCCAGCAGCTGCGACTTCTGCGCCGCCCACAGGATGTACTCCCTCACGTAACCCATCTGAAACGTGCAACGTCGGCGCGCGTCACTAAACGGCTACAAGTGAATTAAAAAAAAAAAAAAAAGATTTCATAAATGAAAAAAAAAAAATAAATCCATTAATAAATAAAATAAATTTTAAGAGTTTGTCATATTTTATGTTGCTTATTTAAATGCTTGTGTCGGCAAATTCTGATTTTAAATAATTCATAATAAAATAGAATGCACTAGTTGCAGTGAGTAGTTTATGCATTTTTTCATAGGTGGCATTTACGGCATGCGAGGTATTTTTAGGGCTGGCTTTCAAAAACGGAAGAATTGATATCGAATTGATTTTCCTTTTTGAGCAAGAAATCGATTCATAAAACCATAAATTCATAAGAAAAGACATGTTGACTTTTGTGAGGAAACAAGGTGGTGTTATTTAAGGTGAGGCATTTATATTTATCAATGCTCTATGTTTTAAAGGGCTTTCACCAGGAATATTGTTGTTTGTATCCCGAGGGGGGAAAAAAAGAAAACAAGTTGGCATTTCTTTTGTCACAGTCGTTCCATAAACATCGGGACACGGAAGCCATTTGCACGATGGATTCCATGAAAATCCATCCACGGTGACGTCCAGAGGCAAAAACAAGGAAAATGCCGTCATCGTCCAAATATGTACGATTGTGACCGCATGCAACTGCTGAATACCTTATCGTAGCGCAGCGCTTGAACGATCTGCGGGATGTAGAACAAGATGGCGTCCTGCAGAAAAATCAAAAGCGTGCCGTTGATGAGGAAGCGCTCGCTGTGGCTGGCGTGGACGTGCCCGACATGGCGAAGCGTGGCCAACGCGTGGCCAACGCGTGCGGCGAAGCGACTGACCGGAGGGAAGGAACGCAGCACCTTGACGCCGTACTGCGCGGTGAGCGGGTGCGGCGGGTACATGCTGCTGAAGTAGGACAAGCCCGTCGGCGGGTCGGCCGGCGCCCAGCACAGGATGTGGCTCAGCTCCGGAGAGTCGGCGTCGATGGTGTGCCACGTGACCAGGAACTGCACCGGCGCCGTTTCCACAAACAGTACAAAAAGACGTGAATTCAGGAATAATCAAAGAGTTTCCACCGTGTGGAGTGTCGGAAGTGGCGCCACCTTGACGGCTTCTGGCACGTCGCTAACGGCGCCGGGGTCCAAACGCACCAGCCGGGTCACCTCCGCCGTGATGGCGTCGTTCTTGAACCTGGCCAGGACGGCAGTTGTTGCATTCACGTTTCACTTTTTTTTTTTCAACCTTATATCGGTTTATGACATTCAATCATTCTTGAGCTGTGAATTATAAACGACAGTATTTGAAACAATTGGACGCTTTTCATTAGAGAAATTACAGCAAGTTTGCTATTTGCTACAGTTTGGTGCTTTAAATCTTATGAAATAATTAGTAACTATTTATTTTGTGAATTTAAGTAAAATAAACATTTTATGAAACCACTCGACATTCATTATAAATAAAATGACAGATACAAATTCATCTGTCTTGAGTTTGTTGTTTTTCTCTTCATCTTTTCAAGTTTTGCTGTCAATATCGAATATTTTTAGAATCCATTAATCTACCGATTATTGAATCGACTAATTCAACTCATTTGACTGCCAAAAACGTTAAATAACGTTTAGTAAAATCCTATGGAGGAGTGCCAAAGACGTTAAAAGACGTTTTTTTTAAAACAGAGGCGAAACTAACCATTTTCTATTGTTGATTACTGAAAAACGGAATAAGGTAGAAACAAACTTTTTTTTTCTGATGAAAGATGAGAGTCCAATCTTTCATTTGGTAGTATGTGTGTTTCCATAGTCCAAACACATAATTTTCTGTGGACCTTGAAAGATCAGTCAAAATGCTTAAATCGGCTGGCACCCACGGCATCCCTTTTCTGAAAACGTCTGGCAGTCAAAGAGTTAAAGTGAATTCCAAAATTGTTTTTAAAAAGTGCCGGACTGATGTTGCACTATGTTACCGGTTTGATCATAGTTTTCCAAAGTAAAAACAGATGTTTGCAAATGACTAAGCGCAAACTCTAATTAGTCAGAAATGAAGAAATAATGATTGTTGATATGCTGAAATCAGAGGATTTGGACTCTTTTAAATGAAAAAATGCATTATTCGAATTATTGGATGTCTCGGATGGCGGCGGACGCGTCTCCCGGGAGGCCGACCTGCTGGGCAGCTGCATGGCGAGGTACGGCGCGATGTTCCAGGCCAGGTTGACGTTGTCCTTCCACTGCTTCTCCGTCAGGCTGATGTATTTGGACCTCCAGTTGGCGATGCTGGTCTCCAGCGACTGCTCGGTGGCGATGGCCAGCTCCTGCGCGCACAGCGGGTTGTACCACGTGCTCAGACGCTCGATCTCGCTGGCCAGCAGCGCCAGCAGCAGCGTGCGGCGCTTCATGTAGTATTTGTGGAGCTGCGTCCCTCGGTTGCTCTTCTTGGACGCTCCTGCGGGGGGCGACAGCGATGAATGGCCCGGATGTGGCTTTTGTACGAAGGCAAGCCTACCCGACTTCTTGGAGGCGGTGGACATGCCGCTGGAAAGCGGGTAGGTATTGATCCATCCCTGGCCGCTCTGCTGCGAGCGAGCGCTGGAGTCGGCGTTGCTGCGCATGTCGGCGGCGTTCATCACCGACAAACTGTTGAGCGACGGGTCCTGGTTGTCTAGACGCAATCGCACAAACGCACCACGTGAGCCGCCGTGGAGAGGTTGCGCTTTACGCGCTGGGCCTGAATGCGTCCCGGACACGCCTCCGCAACCAAAGCAATCCTTTACAGACATTCAATTGAACTGCAATGGGCGGCGTCCCGCAGGGCTCCGCTCTGGAGATTTTTAGGTTTAGTGAGCCAGCAAAACCGTTCAATCCTGCTTGGCTTCCAAGACATTCTATTGAATCGTGGGGTCCCACAAGGCTCTGGTCCGGCCTTTGCGCTTTCTACAGTTTCCTCTCAACTGTACACTCGAAAAACAGCTCGGTCCAAAATAACCCAAATTGCAAAAAAAAAGGGGCCGACCCAACTGCTTGGGTTCATCATTGAAAACAAAATCTTGGGTTACAGAAATAACCCCACAAAATTGGGTTGTTAGAAAAAAAAGAAGTTTTTTCGTTTTTGGTTGCCAAAATGACTCTAAAAAAGTTGGGTCAACAATAACCCAATTTGGGTCAAAACTGTACAACACTGGCACAATTTAATGGATGTTTTGGGGAGTAGTGATTCGCTCCATTTTTGACCCAACTGTTTTTTAGAGTGCACACAAAACCCCATCAATTGGCTTGTGGATTATTTATTTGACGCAACTTTTTGGTTGAAACGAATAACCCAAAAAGTTGGGTCGGTCCCCTTTTGACCCAATTGGGGTTATTTTTGAGTCACACAGCTGTCTTTACAGTACACACAAAACCGGGTCAATTCATTGTATATTTGGTGTTGTTTTGTATAAACGGACCCCCCAAAAAGTCAAATTGACTCAAGTAGTGTCTTGGCCCGTTTTTGACCCAACTGTAGATTGTTTGTTTGACTGAGTTGTGGGACTCTCACGATGGACGAGTCTCTCCCTCGTCAACAAACGATGAGGGGACAAGTGGATGAATTGGGGACAAAATGGGGGACGGACAGGGCGCGTGGACGGACATGATGAGGAGTCGTGCATCTCAAACGCAAGTCACCAATTTGTGCTTGATCTCGTCACGGCTGCTCGAAGACAAGTTGGGAAGCCAACACGAGACCAAAAGAGACATAATTTCATGAGTACGATCATCGCTAGTTGCAGCCCAAATTATTTGCGGTAAGCAAACAAATCCTCATTTTGGGACCAATAGATTGTCCCGGACGACTGAACGACTGAAGTGGACGATGTTGTTCTCCGAGCAGCGCGGTGAGGGTTGAGCAAAGCATCAAATTTGCCACGCGTGCACGCATGCTCCCGCCGCCGCGTGCCGCCACATGCCGCCGCGTGCCGCCGCTGAGGCTTACTTAAGATGGATATCGGCGAAGTGCTGGACACGATTAGCGATCCAAATATCCCGGCAGAGAGCGTGCTCGGGGCCGGGGTGGTGCCAAGCTCACCGGGGGGCACCAGGTGGCACGCCGCCAGGTACTTCTTGTCCGACAGGATGCTGGCGTAAAAGCGGACGGTGATGCTGATGTCCTCGCGCAGACGCTTGTCCCCCTGCGTGGGAAACTTTGGGGACGCGCTGCAGACGGAGCACAAGCACAGTTAACGCCACAAAGCGATTTCTCCGCTTGCTGCTGACGGCAAAGACGGGGACGGTCCAGTAGGACGGTCCGGTCGTAGCTTGACTGCAAATGTACTCATCGGGATCAACTGCCATGAAACCGTTTTTCAAAAAAGAGCAATCGATTGTATCTTGAATGTCAAGAACAGCAGCGGTATTAGAGGCGTGTCTTCATTAGACAAAAACTCAAACATGAGCGCGTTCATTTCGAGTTCAGTTAGAGTTCCTCTAACGACACTATTTTTTTTTATGTAACTTAGTTTTTATTGTTTCCAACATAATTCAAAAACAAAAAGAACAAACGGTCAGTTCTTCTTATAATTATCTTTTTTTTTTATGCGCGAGCGCCCCCGACTTGTAAAGCCCGACGTGGGGGAATTCCCGTCACAACGCAGCAGACACGCCCGCATCAAAATTCAACAGGAAGACATTTCATAAGAATGCATATCGACTTGTAGTTGAGCATTTTCAAAATGTGCAGAATTTCACAAGTTATTTCACGTTAAAGAACAGACAGCTCTTAATATCCCGATGATCCAAATAAACGCACGCACGCGCGCACGCGCGCACGCACGCGCGCACGCACGCACGCACGCACGCCTACCTGAAGTAATCAAAGGCGGTGGAGTAGATCTTCTCTCTGAGGACGTTCCTGACGGTGGCGTTGGTGATGACGTCGGAGTGCAGCACCGCCAGGCCCAGCGTCAGCAGCCTGACAACATTCAAAACAATCAAATTTGGCGCTCGAGCGTATTGCGATCACTTGGGAAAAAAAAAAAATCCTGGTTTTCTGGAGGGAGCTTTGCTTTCTTCGTATTTATTTATTTTTGTTTTCCTGCTTTACTAAAAACGTACTTTCAACGATGTCACTTACTGGCTCAGTTGAAGTAAGTAAACCAAACCATGTCAATCGATGGGCGCGATTTTGGTAAACTAACACTGACGTTTCTACGGAGGCGTCTTGCATGCGGGAAAGTGTCTGACATTAGCGAGTCTGCAACAAGTCGCTTGGAGTTCAAAAGTCATTAAAAAAAAAAAAAAGCTCCCAGAAACAGAGCAATTTTCCCTCTTGTTTTTTTTTTTATGACAAAAAAAAAATGCTTTCATTGAATTATATGGAAGAGCGTTGCATTCACTTCCTGTTTTTTGAGGAGGAACTTTGTATTTTTTTCTGTTTTTCTGAATATTTTTTTGTTTTACTGCATTTTTTTCTGAAAAAGAGGGAATCAAATATTTAGAAAAACAGAAAGAAAAATTTGTGAAAAAAACAATTCAGAAAAACGGTGGGGATTTTTTTTTTTTTAAACAGATAAGAAAATTAGTGTCCGCCATTAGCGAGCCTGTAATAATTCACAGGTAAAAATAATATTAAAAAAAACAAAAAACTTCACACACAATCATTTTTTTTTGAAAAATAATTGCCATGTTTTTCTAACAATTTTTTCTGAGTAATTTTTCCTCTTGTTTTTCATAATACCGCCCCCCCCCCCCCAAAAAAGTAAAACAAAACAACAACCTGCCTGTTATTCAGAATATTTTTTCATGACAGACAAAAATATTCAGAAAAAACTGAAGAAAAAAAAATTACACAAAAGACAAACTCCCCGAAAAAAAATATTCAGAAAAACAGAAAAAAAAAAAAATGACAACCCCCCCCCCCCCCCAAATTAGTCAATAAAACAGGAGTGTTTTTTTCTCTCTCAAGAGAACGTAATACGCTTCGTCATTGAGTCTTGAAATATTGTGTAAAACCCGAAGCGTGGTAAGACGGTTTCAAAAGCGCACCTGAAGCGAGGTCCGATGGCGGCGACGTGTCGGTTGAGGTTACTCTTGGCCCCGCCCACGTTGAGCGAGAGCGAGCGCTGGAGCAAACTGCAGAAGATCTCCACCTGGTCGGCGCTGGAGTACTTGGCTATCTCGAACCTCTGCACCAGAAACTGCAAACAAAGTAACGCAAAGCGTGAGGCGGAAGTGGTGAGAAAAAGAAGAAGAAAAGAAAAAAAAAGCCGGGCAGGCCGACCTCCATCCAGATGTGGTGCGGGGTGACGTCCGGCGGGCAGGGGAGGGGCTGGCTCTCCTCGGAGGCCGCCAGCGGGTCGGCCTCCTGCTGCTGGTCCGAGAACAAGCCCATCTTCAGCTCCACCGTCATCTGCCACGCTCCCGCCATCTCACGCATGAACTGCGGGCAAGCCCCAAAACCGACATTTTGTTTCTTCCCACACACGAGCGACGTGAGGCCAACCCGTGCGCGCGCTTCGCTTACCGGCACTTCCACGCCGGCGCGCGCGGCCAGAAGCCACTCCCAGCAGGCGATGGCCGTCTCCATGCCGTGCTCGGTGAACATCTTGAGCGGAGACCAACAAAGGTGGTGCAGCAGCTGCGGGTCGCACTCTAAAGGCAAACATGGCCGCCCGTCACATCTTTTGGAAGGAGAAGGTGTGCTGGACGGCGGCCAGTCTCAAACTTTTGATATCCAGGCAACACGTATACGTCCCCAAAGCATTACAATAAACATTAGCAATCATTTTAATTGAATTGTTGTATGTCAACGTCAACCATTTAAATTGAGGAGAATTTTCATAGCAAAATAATACGTCTTAATTTGAAAAGTGTCCCGTTTGACCGAGGCGACGCTCAAAGTTCCAAACGCATCGCGAGAAACATTGTCACAACATCAGCACATTTCTTACAGGCTGTTTTTTTTTAAAGCGAAAAAATTCATATTTGTGTTGTTGAACTTGAAAGTGGCTCACTTTGAGCCGCAACGTAACACGAGCCAGCCAGTCACATTTCAAATACATTCTGTTGCTAGTTTCTAGTTTAATTCCTGTAATCATATTAATATTGACTTTATGATCAATTTATGGGAAGCAGGCTTGTGAAGGCCAATGAAGAGTGAACCTTTGCTGTTGATGAGCAAGGCAGCCAACTTGAACATGGCCTCGGTGAAGCCTTCGGGCTGGGCCGAGTCCAGAGCCTCTGCCATCTGCTTGACCATCAGCCGGCCCAGGTCCGGCTGTCCTCGCACCGCCTGGGCAAAGTGGATCATGCCCGACACCTGCAGGCAGGAAACGAGGAACAATCAGCCTCGGCGTCGGACGGACTCCGGACGGACTCCGGACAGACTCCGGACGGACTCCGGACGGACTCCGGACAGACTCCGGACGGACTCCGGACGGACTCCTGACCTCGCCGGCGTATCTGTTCCTCAGATTGAGGGAGGCCATGAAGTTGGAGTAATCCTTCTTCACGCAGGCTGGCCTCTCAGTCAATTGAGTGGACTGCAGCGGGACAAAAGGAATTACAGATCAATTCCAGACAAATGTGGAAAGCAGGCCACCATTTGGGCGAGTTCGCTAGCTGGGCTCGTCAAAGTACGAGGCCTGGAATTTGCTCAAATTGTGACCTTTTCCTGCATCCTACCAAATCTCTTGACAATTTCTCACTGAGGTTCTGTGGTGTGCCACAGGGCTCTCATCTTGAGCACTTTAGGATCTGCAACTCTCATTCCAATTATTAACTCATTCACTCCCAGCCATTTTCACTGAAGCAATTTCCTTTGCTCCCAACCGTTTTACTATTGCTATAAAAACATGGAACCTACCAAAAGAAAGATGAGAATCTCTTCTTTCATCAAAAAATAAAAAAAGAGTACATTTCTATCCGTTTGCTTTTTCGCAGCAATTAGCATTATAATATAGCTACCGGTAAGTTTCATCATTATTCACAAATCTGTTTCGAGTTGTGAGTAATTGAGCTTTTTGCAACATGGCCTTGGTTGATCTCTTATACTCTGCTGCCACCTTTTTCAATCACTACCATTGCTTCATGCATTCTCTTCAGTTCAGAGGCTGCATCAAAGCCTTCTGTATGCTTGGGCATACCCCCCCCATTAAAAAAACGTATAAATATGTCTTTGGGAGCATGGTCATATTTAAAATAGAACGTATTTATCCGCTTTGGGGAGCAAATGAGTTAAAGGTATTTTATGATTTAAATTTCATAATCCACATGCAGATTTTCTGCAATATGCATTGGAAAAAAGCACACTTCAATAATAAATAAAGAAATAAATCAAGCATTTCCATGTTGTCTTTTACAAATGTAGTGCGTTTTTGCTCCCCACCCCGAGCGCGGTGCTCTGCCGGTTGAAGCCGGCAAAGTGCAGGATGCTCTCGGTGGCCATGGCCAGGCCCGTGTGCTGCGACAGACCCGACACCCAGTTCTGATGCTTGTTCAGGTACTCCTGCAAAAGAGGGACGGACATGACGGACATGACGGACGCAAGAAGGCGAATGACGCCAACGTCACCTGCAGGTGAGATTTGGTGACAGACGGAGCCCATTTCATGGCTTCCTTCAGGATTTCTCCACAGCGAGCGGCAAAATCCTTCACTATGCTCTAGAAAAAGAGAGACGGAAACTCTTGACTCTTATCTGTTAAATTATTTACTACTGCAATTGAAAATTTGTATCAAAGCACACAAAATCTACTGCTGCCTTTCTTGTTTCTTCTTTTTTTAATTAGGGCTGTCAAAATGATTGCGTTCATTTTGAGTTCATTTCAAGTTCCTTGAACGACACTCATTTTTTTGGAGAGTGCGATCAATTGCGCTCCTTACTTGGGAAAGCCTGCACTGGAGGAATTGCAGTCGCAACGCAGCAGGCACGTCCACCTCACAGCGATACATTCAACAAGAATGCATATCAAGTTGTAGCTTACAAATGCAATTATGCCATCTAGTGGCAGAAAAAAAGACCTCAACACAAATCAAAATCACACTCATTTTACAGTACAGTACTTTTTTTTTAGCCATATTTTTATTAGTTTAACTCACCCCCCCCCACGATAGTATGAAAACTTAGGAAAAAAAATGAATGTACTTTTTATTGTACATTTAGAACAGATATAAAATTTGCGAGTTTACTATTGAAGTCATGCGATTAATTACGATTAAAAAATGGAATTGCTCAACATCCCTGAAAAGAAAAGCAATATCCATTCCAAAAAGCTCACCTCTCTGGCTTCGTACGTATCAGGGACGGTTATCCTGTAGGGCGTGTCCGGAATGTCGTAGTACGGTTGGTCCTTGTGGATGTCCTGCACGATCAACGGCAAGCATGAGAAGGACAATCCAAGCCGCCGATCATTTTCAGCCATCAATCTTTCCATTTTCAATTGCTAGTCTGGCAAAGTGACTGATGGTCATTTGTTTTATAATATGCCAGATTTTTCATATTTCATAAGTCGGGCTCAACTGATATGCATTTTTTGAAGCCGATATAGATTTTTTGCAGAAAAAAATACTGATTAATCTGCCAAATATTTAAAAAGATATCATTAATGCATAATATATATATTTTTGGCCTCTTGGGGGAAGTGTGGTGCCGTGCATCCATGATGTACACACTCAAAGTGAGTTCAGAAGAAAGTTGCGATTGAATTCTATTAAAAGAAGCAATTTTTCACAAATTGGAAATAATTTGTACCTTTGCGTAGTATCTCACCTGTGAGTGCGTGTTCCCGCAGCATTTGTGTGTGCGTTATTTGAAGGAAAAACACTCCCGAAGTTGATGCTAACTTCAGTTAGCATTTGAATGGGATCCTCATTTCGATTTTAGCAATAGCGTTATGCTAGCGATGTTTTAAAAACGAAGCATGTCTTGTATTTAAATATACAGTGGATGTAATTCTTAACGTTGCGTGTTTAGTTTTACAGCTACCTCCGACTGAGGTGTCATTAAACAGCTTAAAGGACATTTAGGGACAACAGAATAAGCAGAATAGCATAGGCTAGCTACACACTCGCTAGTTGCTAACACTACGCAAACAAAATGGTGCATTCAGGGTACTTTCACAGTGTCGGAAACTTTATGTTTCTTTGATAAGGATTTAAGGGAAAAATAATCAGCCATTTGGCATCATTGGCCGATTAATCGGTCGGGCCCTAATCATAAGTTTGCAAGAAATTCTCAGGAGAACCAATGATCCGATTCAGCAATAACGCAAGCTAAAGGTGCTGGTCTGCGGCGGTAGCTTACGGCGCTAAGCGATAGCGAGAGCGTCTGCAGGATGTCCAGCATTGTCTTCAGCACTCGGCCGCTCCACAGCAGGTGAGGGAAGCTGACCACGGAGACACGCGCAACGGCACACGTTAGCTCGGCGGGACACGTTCGGCCGCCGCCGCCGTCTGTACTCACGTTTCGGCCAAACCGGACAAATATTTATCGGCCACTCTGCGGATCCTCTTGTGGATGTGATTGAAGTTGACCAGCAGGAACTGGGCGTGGCGCTCCAGCTCCTCCTCGTGCGCTTTGGTCTTCGCCTGATGACGGACAGCTCGCATTTGTATGCATTGGTGGCGTTCCCACGAGCGCGCTCACGTGAGAAGTAAGGAAGCAAAGTTTGCTGATTTGGGGACAAAAGTCTTACTTTCTCGATCATCATTTGCAGGAAGACCTCAAAGACTTTGTCGCTGACGGCGACCACACACTGCATCATACCTGGGAGCAGTTGCGTTCCAAATTGAAATGACGGCGGATACAATTAACGCCAACGCGCAGCACGACACACTCAACCCAACAAGGTTTCTCCGAACGGCGCTTACCGGATTTGTCCTTCTGAATGGCTCGGTCCTCAAAGTAGAGGAACATGAGCTGGAAGCGTTCCGAGTCCAGCGAATGGAGCATCCTGACGGCAGACAACAAGCGACCCCGTGACCCCGAGTGGAAAAGAGGGCAGACGTGCGCACCCACCTCATGTACTCCAGCCTGTAAACCGACAGCAGGTACGTGCACATGGCGAAGTCCAGCTTGTTGATGAGCGCGGCGCCCTCCGGAGGCGGGTCCAGCAGGTTGATGACGGTGCCGCGCAGGTCGTTCAGCTCCGCCTGGGACGGCAAAGTGGCGTCACGCGGGGACGGCGTGAGCGCCTTCGCAACCTTTGCCACGTTTGCGCGGCCATACCGGCGTGACCGTGTCGTTCTTGAGCGCCGAGTTGTACTGCAGCTCGGAGCGCAGAGGCTCGCCGCTCGGGAACGTCAGCAGGGGCGATTTGGTGGCGATCTCGCACACGCCCTCGTACCACTCTTCCGGCCACAGACCTGCACCGTCGCGGGAAGGGACGACACGTTCTCAACTCATTCCGTGACAATGACGGCGCCAAACGTGCATTTTGAGCGAATGAGAGTGAAAAGTCGTACCCGAGCCCTCCACAGCGAAGCCCATGACCACCGAGTAGAGCCAGAAGTCCCTGAAGAGCTTCTGGAGGCGGGGTTTGGCCTCCTTGATGGGCGGCAACCTTTTAGTCAGCTGACCACCAGAGAAAGAGGTCGTTACCGCATCATGTCGACGCCGGGAACGTCCAAACAGAACCTAAAATGGCCGACTCGCAGTGTCCTTCCTCAAATCGACCGATTGAAGTAGAATCCATGAATTATTGATTACTCAATGGATGAATCGACTCATCGGATTCATTTCATGGTGTATCACAAAAGCATTTCCTCCCCTGATTGCAGTTTATTATTAATAATATGATTTCATCCTTCGTATAGTGATTGATGTTATGCTAGGTTAGCGGCTCGCTCATTGTTTTGCAAAAAGAGACGTTTGCAAACGTCTTCTTTGGATTCAACACAGAAGATAATCGGTCTTCTTTCACGAAGGATGACAAAAATCAGTGAGTAATTTCTGTTGATTTGGACCATGTTTCATTGAAAAAAAAAATGGCTCCAAACGATTTCTGGATTGTTAAAATAATTGTGGATCAATTTGATCATTTTGACAGCAAAATTGCCACTCAAATGTCAAATTCAGAGCAAAACGGCTTCAGACTTTCTTGTGGGTCGACGTCGGAGCGAGACTCGTTTGTTTACGAATGCGACTTAAAGGAGCGAATTGAGGCTTCCTCGTGCTGTGTTCAATTTGGGAGGAAGCGAAGGTTGCCACAGAAAGCCCGCTTTCAAGACGACTTTGCTACCGACTATTTATAGGAAGAAAAGAATTGACAACGGAAGATCTCACCACGGCAATGACCGGCACGAGGACGCCCAGGTTGCCGGCGCTGCTCGATGCCTGCAAAGAAAGACGCGGCATCAAACGAAAAGCTCCAAAAGACCGAAAGAACGTTTCCTGCTCGTGCGCGTTAGGCTGCGGACCTTGAGAGCCGGGCCTTTGTCGGCCGCCCGCTCGCCGGCCCGCTCGCTGAGCCGCTCGCTGGCCCGCTTGCCCTCCAGGCCCAGTTGCACGAAGAGCTCCAGCAGGTTGACCAGCAGCTCGTCCACCATCTGCTCGGCCTGCAGGTTGGCCGCGATGTTGCCCAGCGCGTTGATGACGGCCAGAGAGCAGTGCCTGCCAACGCCGCGCGCGCTGAATACCCAAAAATCTGCCGCCGAAACGCAGCCGATGCTCGTCGCCGTCAGCGCATGCCGACAAAGCGCAACAAAGAACGGCAGCCCACCTGTACCCGTGGTCTTTGTAGTCCTTGGTGGAGTAGACCATGGAGCTGGCCTTCACGCTGATTTGTTGGAACAAATTCCACACTTCCTGGTAGATGTATTGCTGCAGGGACACAAGACAACGGGCCGCTCGAGCACGTCAGCGCCGGCCAAAGAAAGCCGTCGCCATCGCCATCGCCGGGCGCCGCCGCTTACGTTTCCCGTGATGACCATGCAGCCCAGCTGGTCGATGATGAGCACGTCCAGCTGCGACGGCGGCTGGCAGAACTTCTGCTGCAGGATCTGCAGGATGGGCTCCATCACGCGGGGGGTGTCCCGCAGGGCCACGGCGATGTGGCCCAGGGCTCGGATGGTGTGGTCCGGGATCAAATGCGCGTCCCTGAGCAGAGCGAGCGTCAGCCATCTTGGACTCTCCGCATGGCGTGCGTTTTGGACTTACTTGTCGTTCTCCTGCGAGATGTAGAAGCGATTGGACAGGCTGGCCAGGAAAGCCTCCACGATCACGTTGTCCATCATCAGGCCCGCTTTCAGACACCTGAAAGGAGAAACGCACGTTAGCATTTCATTTCTACACAATCACACGCATGGGAGGATTTGATGCCACCCCCCAAAAAAAGCACTTTTCTTCTTTGTAGTCGTGAATGTTCTTCTTTCCCAATTTGCTTGTTGTTACCTGGGCGGAGGATCAATAAATAAATAAATAAGTCGATCAGCATTCCTGCCTTGAAGCTGCACGGGCGCCACATATTTCCAGTCTACATCGAACCCTGTACTGAATTCCGACAGCATTTCAGTCTATTAGCGCCTTCCACTGGTGCAAAGTTGGTACTGCAGTCAAGCCTCGAATTTTACCAGCAAAATTGGAGTAAAATTCAACTATTAAGAGTTACTAGAGTTGTTGTTTTTGTGAAGGATCTATAATGATGTTTTTACTTTATTTCTCAAATAAGTCATGGACATTTTTAGGGCTGGGTTTTAAAAAAAATGGAATAAATTTTCCTTTTTGAACCAGAACTCATTCATAAAACCATAAATCAATTATTTTAATATCTCTTTTCCCATAAATTCATAAGAAAAAATCATTTTAAAGGCCAAAGTTTTATCATTGAGTTTGTGTGTTGAATCATTTCAATTATGAAAATAAAAGTTCCTGTCATCGTGCTGATGTCAAAGTTTGTGTAACATTGAAGTCATTAGAACACGTGTTTACTTTCATCATGTTTGTGTGGAAGGTTTGCTTTCATTGACAAAAAATACTATTTTGATGAAATGGACATTAATGAAGCCTGTCAATGTCGGTGCCGTCGCTTTAATCTTGACGCCGTTACAGAACCGTGCGCCGTAAATGTGCTGAAGGTGGCAAACGGGCACCGTTTCTTAACCAGCTGCAGAATTCAAAAGCTCTCATGTTGGAAAAGGAAACGTCCGTGTCGAAAAGGAGACGGTGACGAGGCCCGGAAGTCGGCGTCCCGGCTAGCATCTTGGCTAGCGACACGCTGTCGGCACTCGTGAGCTCAGGAGGAAATGTGGAGAGCCGAACTTTGACCTCTGCAGGTCAGCCCTCACTCACCTGCAGATGTTATCAATGGAGATGTCCCGCAGCTGTTCGTACATGGACGCTTGACTCTTCTTGCTTCCCGGGTTGGCGCTGAGGGTGGACTGCGAGTGCTCGTTGGTCACGTGGATCTTGATCTCGCCGCCACCGCCGCCGCCTTGACACGAGAAGACAAAGAGGAGGAGCGGCGTCGGGATTTAGCGGGCAGACCGGAAGGCGGGGCCACGCTCACCCGCAGCGCACTGGCTGTGGTACTTGTACAGCTTGACCAGGACCGGCGAGGGCACCACCAGGAAGTCCCTCAGCGACGTCGTGACCGAGTGGGCCACCACCGGGAAACGCTCGCACAGCCGACCCAAACCCTGACAGAAAAACACCAACATCAGATCCTGGCTTTGGGACCGAATCCTGCGTGCTGGCAAAATGAAGACCAAAAAAGAAAAGGCCAGCTTGATCGTTTGAGGGGTAACTGAGGGGGTGGGGGGGGGTGGGGGGGGGGGGTTGGTTTGGTTTGGAATTGGTTTTCTTTTTTTCTACAATCAATAGTTTTTGTTTGTGAAATTCACATTGTGCATAACAGAAAACGTTATTTGGTTGTGTAGAAGGAAAGCTAAATTGACATTAAAAAGCCTTGCTTAACTCGTGTAAAACGTGTAAACGTGTTTTGGAATATTTTGTCCTTCACTCCCAAAAACATATTTACACGTTTTTATGTGTGTGCGTGTTTTTAATGCAGGAGCATACAGAGAAGGCTTTGATGCAGCTTCTGACATGAAGATTGTAGTTAATACAAAAAACGGCCAGCAGGTGGCAGCAGAGTATAAGAGATCAACCACGGGCCGTGTTGCAAAAAATGTGAATGTTGATGAAACTTAGCTATTTTCTAATGCTAATTGCTGCAAAATGGAAAAAGATACAAATTGCTAAAAGAAGAGACTCTAAACTTTCTTTTGGGAGCTTCCATGTGTTGCAATAGAACAAAATATTCTGTGGGCCTTGCAAAAATCGGACAAAATCCAGTCAAACAGCCGGGAGCGAAGGGGGTTGCGTCAGTGAAAATGACAGGGAGTTAATTTTTAAAAATGTTATAAAATAAAATCTATTAAAAATCCTTCCTTTATTTATTTGATGCTTTGTAGCTACAAAATCCTTTAAAGTACAAAAAAAAACGTCGCTATTTTCAATTCAACTTTTAATGAATTGAAGCTTTTGACTTTTTTTCTGCCAAACTATTATTTATTTTCATGAATGAATTGACTTGATGACATGATCTCAATGTTTGACTTCCTTCTTTGCCGTCCCGAACCTGCAGGCAGCAGATGAGGAGCGGCATGTGAGCGATGATGACTTTGCTGGAGGTCTTGGACTGCAGCTTCTCCGACAGCTTGCCGCAAAGGTTCTCGGCTCCTGCGGCCGGCGGGAAGGACAAAGACAATGAGGCGGGCCGGCCGGCGTGGCTTTGCGGCGGCGGCACCCCCGGGGGGCTCACCCTGCTCCTCGGTGACGGCCCACACCATCAGGTCCACGCAGGCGGCGTTGGCCTGGCAGCGCAGCTTGAGCGGGCTCAGCTCGCTCTGCAGGTACTCGGCGTCGTGCAGGATCCGCTGCAGCTCCGACTGGCTGCTGCTGAACTGCTCCAGCACAAAGTCGTGCACCTCCTTCACAAAGTCCGTCTGCAGGTCTGTTGCGGAGGACGGGCCAGGTGGCGCCGGTGAAGAAGGAAGCAACAACAAAAAGAAAGAAAGAACGGAGGACCACGACGGACCTTTCAGGTTGTACAGGGTGTCTCGGAGCATTTTGAACACGGCCACGTAGAGAGGATCACTGAAGGTTTTGTAGTAGATGTGAAGACCAGGATTCAACTGGGAAGACGGCACCAGACATCTTGCGTTGCGCCGTGCACACGTTGGGAACTGTCAAGTCACAATCTTACCTCCAACAGTTCTGCCAAGGTTTCATCCAGCGCTTTTAAAAAGGACCCTGAGACAATGTCTTCCACCTGTTGCAGACAACGACAATGTTAAGGTGTGCGTGCGTGCGTGCGTGCGTGCGTGGCGCACAGACCATGTGCAGAAGCTGCCTGAGCGTGTCCAGAGGAACGTGAAACTCTCCACAGCTGCTGCCGGTGAAAAGAGGCGAGACGGAGAAGCTGGAGCTGATGGTGGCGAAGTAGTAGTCCGGGTCCACCGAGCTGCCGTCGGGAAGGTACGAACCTGGACAACGGTTGTTGTTGTTTGTTTGTTTTTGGTCCAGTTACCCGTTCATTAGCAGAAGCGCTACACTCACCTTCAAAGTAGGGCGCTGAGGGGTTCGCCGGGGAGCTCGGGGTCAGCCTGGTCCTCTCTGGACTGGCCTGAAAATAAAACAAGTGAATGAGGGTGAGAACATGTCCACCCATCCAATATGGCTGTCGCCTGTTGTCAGAGGTGGCAAATCCAAGTCCAGAAAGTAAAAACCCTGCCACAGTTTGGCTTTGGCCCCTCGTGCTAGCTAGCTAGCTCCCTAGCAGGTAAACGAGCACCATGGGAGCTAGCTAGAGAGCTAGCTAACTGAGGCCCGTTGTAGCGAGGCCATGCTAACAACATTGCAAGCTAGCCACCTAGCTAGATATTTACAGGAGTTGACACAAGTTGGAAATTGACACTCATTTTCCTTTCTATTATTTTGGCTTAGGTTGAGCAAAATAAGACTAATTTCCTTACTTGCTCGCATGATGAGAGGAGTAAGATGGCCGCCCTGTGGCTTCAACGGCTTGCACGGGCGTGTCTCGGCTATTCCAGTAATATCGACACATCAGTGATCTATCTACGCTACATCTACGGTCTCTTATCAAAAAAAAAATCTTCTTGTTCCACGAGAAGACCATTTTTCTTGAACGATGTCATATATTTATCATGTCATGACTTTTTACCGTGTGTCGGTACCTGCTGAGACACAGAGGAGACGGAGGAGCTCTTGGCCCTCAGGTTGTCCCCCGGGTACACGGTGAGGAAGGAGCTGGGCAGGATGGAGCGGAAGTCGTTGAAGGAGCGGCGGCGTGCGGCGTCGCCGTCATCCGCCGCCGCCAGAGGGGGCTCCGCCGGCCGCGGGAACAACTTGGACAGCAGCGGTTCGTCCGTGTTGCTGTAGCGGCCGAAAGCTCGCGCCACGCCCAGCAAGGCGGGCACCGTGTAGCGGCATGTGTAATCCACGTGGTTGGGACCTGAAAGCAACACAACAAAAAAGGAGGTCAGGAAAATGCTGGCGGAGGAAGAGGAGGCACAAATGGCGCACCTTTGTGAGACTGCGGGCTCTTGCACAGCTCTTGCAGGACTTGCATGACGTCCATGATGGTCTCCAGGATCTGACGCCACAGTTACGTCATCACAAAGCTTTCATGACACACGCACGCGCGCGCGCACGCGCACACACCTGTCCACGCAGCGTTTCATCTCGCTGGGCGACGTCCGACAGCAGCGTCACGAGACAAAAGCTGAAATTCTCGGCAACGGGAAGTGTCCCTACAGGAAAAGCAAAGCACGCGTGTGCTCAAGCGCATCGCAGTCGACACGTTCCAGATGTTTACCTCGTCCTTTGCGTTCCGAGCTCTCCTCGATCCACTGAACTCTTGGCAGTCCTTTGAGCAGGCCCACAAGGTACGGCACGATGGCGTCTTTGTGCTGCAACCACAGCGCCACTTTGAGATTCCGCACAAGCGGACGCCGGTGCCGATAGCGTCAGCGTGGGGCTCACCTGCAGGTCCGACTCCACCAGGAAGATGCCCAGCGCCAGCACGGCGTCCCGCCGCCGCTCGTCCAGCTGGAAGACGCCTCTCACGTCCACAGGACACATGCATAGCAACTTCTGGACCTGCGAACGCATGACAACATTTAGCACAAACATGACGCGCGCTTGGTCTTGGTGTAAACTTAAGCGGTTGATCGAGTGAGTACAATGAATTGCGTACAGAACCATAAAAAAGCCCAATGCGAAATGTCGGCCTTGAAGTTTGTACAAGTGGACTGCAGCAACACACGATTTGAATAACTGAATGTCATGTATGTTTATCTGATTATGCAATTAATCAATGGAACAATTGGGAGAATACTCAACATCAGCATGTATGTATTTTTTACATAACACATTGCAAGACAAAAATAATGACTTGGGAGCATTCGCGGCAAAATAACGCGAGGTAGCGAGTTGCCGGTCACGGCAAAAATTGCCCCTACGTTTCAAGACTTGCAGCTTCTTTCTTAGTATTTGTCACTGGAAAATACTTGTACTTTTGGAATTGTATTTCTTGGAAGGCTGATCATGTAAATCACATTCATATTTGAATTTGTACACACAACTAGCTAGATATGTATGAAGGTGGTGCATTATTAGGGCTTATTGACAGCCACTTACGACCTAACTGATCTCCAACAAATCTATCCATTAAATAATCGTAACCGTGCGAGAGAATATTCATGACTTAAAGCAAAAGAGACAAGTTGCTGTCGCGCTAGCCTTAGCCGCTGCGCTAACCGCTTAGTTAGCATCGGCGCTAACCGGAATGCTAACCTTGTCGAGCGGCGCCTGCCGGTGAGCCGCCAGCGAGCGAGCCAGCGACAGGACGGTGTTGAAGTAGAAACCCCGGCTGGCCTCTCCGCGGAACGACATGTTTCCACTTTACAACTTTAAATCAGCTGCGGCACCAACGCGAAGAGCTCAAGCGGCATTTTGGCTTCTTTTCTGGCCCAAACCAAAATGACGCGACGACATATACGGCGAGCGAGCAGGTCCGAAAAGCACCAGGCAAGGTCACGCGGTCTCACGCACCAACACAAGACAACATGGAGGAACTATTGCAGTCAAAGACCATTTTTATTTTTGTGAGCGTTCACAGTATATTAGTAAAGCACAAGACTTAAGGCACGGGAATGAACAATATTAGCATTTGTTATGACAGAGGTTCTCAAACTGGGGTCCCCGGATCCTTGTGGGTGCACACAATTATTTGCAATAAATTATGTTGTATCATTAAAAAAAAAAAGTGCATATCAACAAATGAGGACTAGCGCGTGCTAAAAAAATGTTTGTTAAACATTAAAGTTTGATTTTCGCATGACTAACTTTTTATCCCAACTTGTCTTCCCACTAAAAAGGTTTTTTTCTGAAAAATAGACAACTTTGTCTTCAGAGAACACATCGTAGTTATCTTTAATTGGCATTAAGATTATAAGCAGGTGTTTGGGAAGCAAACTGGACCCCAAAAGTTTCAGAGCGCTCGTGTCATGGAATCTAGAAGTCACAAATCAAGGCACGTTTTTAAAGGCGGGCTGGCTGACGTCATCAAGTAAACGTCTTAACCAGCAAGTACAACGCATGTAAACACAAACGCCGAAATGGCACATCATGAAAGAAAAGGAAACCAAGATCATATCGTTCATCGGATAGAAACTCTTGAACGCGCTCAGCTTCTGTGGAATGGCATAGAAGGCACGATTAGTGGAATTTCTTGGCTTTAATAAAAACAATAATTTCAAGGCAAAAAGCCAAACCTCATCAATGACACCTAATAGGCACTTCAAGGCTGAATCTTTCCCACAATATCTCATTTCTAAAGAAAATCGACGTAGTTGCATCCGTAAAAGGCTTAAAAAAATCTTCAAGTATCATTTCTTGGTCATTAAACGAGTCACAGTCTTTCTTCGAATGAAGAGAAACTTGTTTTCCGCGTCCAGATTTCAACAGTCAGCCGGTTACAGCCCGTTTCCAGACGACAATTATTCTCATGCATATCATTAGCACCTGCAATTCAATCACAAAAGCCAAACGTCACTTTTCATTTGCGCGCCTCTGCTCGTCACTCAGAGGTCGACGGGAGAAGAACCGGCGGAAACCGGTTGAAGACGGTGGAGAAGCGTCCGTCCGTGGAGAAGCGTCCGTCCCTCCGTCCGTCCGTGGAGAAGCGTCCGTCCCTCCGTCCGTCCGTCCGTGGGTGTCAGTCTGTCTTCCAAACCATGTTGAGAACCTTCACCACTTCCTCGTAGATGACGAAGACGATGGCCACGTCCAAGCACACCCGACCCAGACGCGGTACGGTCCCTTTGTAGAACCTGGACAAGCGCACGTCAAACGGTCAACAATGCCGAGGACACGCGGCACAAACTTTGACCGTCAAAACTCATTGGAGCGGCACCAGAACAGAAAAAACATGCAGCATCCAAAATATGGAGATGGATTTCCTTCTCTCATCTTGACTTTTTGGATTTCTTCTTTTTGGTACATTTAATGGTTACCTTTTGAACTTTCTGCCTTTTTTTGTAATACATTTTCAGACTTTTTGGGCAAGTTTGTGTACATTTTATGGTCATTTTCCGAATGTCTTCTTTTGTTTTTGGACATTTTTTTAAGGCAATTTTAAAACTTCTTCATCAACCTTTCCTCTTACTTTCTGACAACTTAAACATTTGGAGTCTGACGTTTTTTGGAATATTTATGTATTCATTTTGTATTTCATTTTATATTTCCCCTTTGAACGTTTTTTCTTCCTTTTTTTTTTTTTTAAATTCAATTCTCTGACATTTTTGGACATTTCAATTTATTGTCATTTTCTGCTTTTCCTCTTCTTTTTTTTTTTTTGAATATCTAATTATTAATTTTTTATTGAATCATTCATTCATTTAAAGAATATTTGATCTAAAAAAAAAATCAAATAAATATGTAAAAACAAAATATGAATTTCTTTTTTTTTTTTTTGTGGGAGATGCACGGGGAGCCACAGGAGAGGGACTCAAGAGCCACATGTGTCTCCAGAGCCGCAGGTTACAAACCCGTGGCCCTAGGAGCGAATATTTACGCATGCATTTGTTTATAAATCACACAAGTGGCCCTAGGACGCTACCCTGTGGTATCCCGCAGTGCTCATCAAACTTGCTTTGAACAACTTTCAAACACAAAAAGTTGGATGAATCGGTGGCAAAACGTTAGCTAGCACTAGCAAGAGTCTCGGCTGGCGCCAATCGTCACACTTACGCTTTGGGCCCCTCGTGCTTCATGATCTTCATGGCGCAGTCCGCGGTGCTTTTGTACTTGTGCGCTTCCAGACCCTGTTGGGAAACGCCGTTGCTTCGTGCTGACATTTGGGAAAGGTGTCAACGAAATAATGAACCCACCTGCATTCGGGTTTTGATCACATCCAGCGGCGTGTTTCCAAACACGCTGCACGCGCCGGCCACCGCGCCGAACATTCCAGTTATCAACGGGTTAATGGATTGGTTTGGGTTGTCGCCTTGACCACAAAAATATCAACAAACACAAATCAACTTGACGTGATTAGATAACGGTGAGATACAAGTTTTGAGAAGAGAGCCGAGGTTGAGACGATTGCGTTGCTTTGACTTGCGAGCAAAGATTTTGAGATATGAGCACAAAATGGTTGCAGATGCTAAACCATTTTTTTTTTTGTAAAAGAGGTTGAAGCATGTTCCCTTCAGAAAGTCAGTTTAGCTTAATGCTAACAAACAATGTAAAACATCATAGACGGGCTAATGCTACTGACAAAGTTCAGTGAACTGAAGCAAAACGTGTCAAAAAGGCTCAATTATGGATATTCTATGAAATGATGTCGCTAGGATCTATTTTTAGCACAACGCCATTGAATGATGCTATTCACGAGTGGCCTGGTCACAAAATGAATGTGGCTAATATCTTGAAGGTGAAGCAGCATGTGGCTGAGCCCTCCGTACCTTTGTACCAGTTCCTGAGCGAGGTCATGATGTAGAAGCGGATGGCCTGGTTGGAGCCTTGCTTGAGGACGGTTGCCGTCAAACCTTGGTACGTCCCTCCGAGGCCTGCCAGCGTCCACAAAAAGTCGGCGGCGCATTTTTGCAACTTTGCTTCCATTCGCATCCGCTTGACACACTTTTTGATTTGGGTTTTGCTGGCTTTTTTTCTATGTTCCAAAAGTCTTGGATTTGTTTATTATTGTTCATAATCGAATCAATATTTGTGTAGATTTCAATCATTATTTCTTTGAAGTATTTTTTTATTTCGTATATCACAATTATTTCTGTTTTATTTTTTAAACGAGGTCATTATTTCTAAGATTCAGTATTGCTTTTAATAACAATTTTTTTTTAATAATTGTTTGTGCATTTAAAAAATACATATTGTCTGTGTTTTCACTATTTATGCATTTTTGGCTATTTATGTACTTTAAATCCTTATTTCTGTGCAACTTTTTTTTTTTAAATCTTGATATCTGTTCTTATGTTTTTCTGTTTGTAATGAATTATTTCAGTATATGTTATTACAACTCTATTTGCTATTGTCTGTATTTTTTTCCCATTTCTGTATTCTGATCGTCATTTATGTATTTCTATATTTCTATGAATGTTTTTTGCATTATTTACATAGCTATTACTTTTATATTTTTATCATTTTCTAAATATATTTTAAAATCACTACCTCATTATTCATGTACTGTAGTTGTTAATATCAATTTCAGTACCGTATTTTTTTGTAGATTTTGTTTTGAATTTTTTAAAATGTTTTTTAATTTATCATTGTTTTTTTCCTGTACATCATTATTTCAAAATTTTGAATCATTAAATATGTCATTTTCCAAAATGCTGCACAGTAGATTTTCAAAGTTAGCATTTCAGTTTTTCCGTATTTGTTCATGTTAAGTTCCTGGTTATTCCTGCATTTTCAAATCCCTATTTCTGTATTTATTTGTATTTTTTTTGATGTGCTCTTAACTCAAGTGCGACCTTGTTGTCCTCGATCTCACCTTGAGTTCTGATGATCTCGCGCACGCCATGAAAGAATCCTTTGTACTTGGGATTGGCCGACGTCTGGTCGTGGATGAATTTGACCTGAAAAGCAGACGGCAAATAAGCGTGACGCTGGCGTGACGCCGGCGCTGACGCTGGCGGATGTTTGACCTTGACGGTCTCCATGGGACACACGACCAGGACGGCCTCGGCCACGCCGGCGCCGAGGCCGCACAGGAAGCCGCGCTTGCTGTCCAGCTTGCCGCTGTCGTCGCGCATCTTGTTGCTCAGGAACTCAAAGACGCCAAATCTGCCGGGAGAGGCGGCGGCGTCAGCGCTCGCCGGCAAATGGCGCCGTAACACTTCAATCGCTCAAACGTACTAATTTCAAACTTTTTCAATTATGAAACATCATCATCATCTTATTCATGTGTTTTTAGTCATTATTTCATCATTTTGAAGAATTGTCTTTATTTTGATCACGTCTTTACTTTTAATCATTATTTCTCTTCTATATATTTTTTATCATTCTGTATTTACCTTAATTGACATTTCTATCATTCTTCAATTTCTATATTTCTCTCTTTTTTTTTTAGTATTTCTGTTTAATCCTTATTTCTGTGTTTTTTTAATCAATATATCTGTATTTATGCATTTTTTTTAATCATTATTCCTGCATTTTTATCATTTATCTATTGTTTTAAATAATAATTTCTGTATTTTAATCTACATTTGTGTACTTCTTAATCCTTATTTCTGTATTTGAATTGTAATCGATTGTGTATTTCCTCATCATGTCTTTCTTATCATTATGTATTTGTATTCATTATTTTTGTTTCCATTAATAAAATCTGATCACGACGTTTGTATTTTTTAGCATTATTTTTTTGTAATTAAGTTAGTTGTAATCATTTCTGTCATTTTAATCATCATTATTCTATTTAAAAATAATTTCTGTATTTTTAAATTACAATTTCTGAAATGTTGTGATTTTTTTTAAATAATCGATGTATTGTTACAACGTGTTGTGTATTTTATTTTATTTTTTTCATCCGGCATCCCATGAAAAGCAGTTTTCATTTGGGAAAAAATACATCTATGATTTTTTCCTTCATTGGACACGGCCGTATTTGCGCAACTACTTGCCGGGCAGGACCCGACGCGGGTCGGACCGAAGGACGGCCATTTGTACCTGACGGCGGCTTTGGGAATGGAGCCGTAGAGCAGCGAGCTGAGGCCGCGGTAAAGACCCCTGACCCCGTGGCCGCTGACCGTCTGCTTGACGCAATCGCCTGAGCCGCAAAGACGGGAGAAAAAAAAAAAGCGACATCTCAGCATCTCCTGGCAAGAAGAAGGCGGGCGCCAAAACGCGGCTGTGCTGACCGATGCCTTTGTACTTGGGCGGGTTGGCCTTCTCGTCCAGCTGCAGTTGAGTCTTGACGTATTCGGTGGGGAAGGTGATGCAGATCTCGATCCCGCCCGCGATGCCGCCTGCAACAAAAATAAGGATTGGGAAGTTTACATTCAATAGTTGCCCAAAAGTGCCGACTTACTATGTTGAGCGAAACAAGAAAGCGGTCGCATGAATATGCGCAATATGAATTCACGGAAGGCATGGCGCTCCACAGGGCTCAATTCTGGGGCCTCTGCAGTTTTCACTCAATCTGCTGATCCTGGGTTCCATCGCAAGAGAACAGCAGTGGTTGTTAAAGTGCGCTTTAAATAAAAAAAAGTAGACTTGAGTTGAGTGACTGCGCGATTTGTAAAGCCAAGTTTTTGCAATTCTCGTCCGGCGCAAAAGCTAGCAAAAGTGACTCTTGCTTATTCTCTCCTTGTTCATCATCTATCTCTTGAATTTGAAAGAAGAAAAAAAACATATTATATTTTCTTTTTCAAGAAAGAAGGGTTGAGTGAATGCGCATAGCAAACTAAATCTTGTCAACATTTGCAAGGCTTCAATCAATCTGCAAATGCGGAAGAAGAAACTAAATATGTTTGTTTGTTTTAAATCTCATCAATTTGAGAATTTGGTTGTGAAAATGTGGAACACACGACACATTCCAACATAAGACAAAAATAATGATACACAAACAGGACTCCACCAACAAAAAGTTTTTCTCTCTCACTTGCAAAGTTGAACAAATACAATAATACAAAGTATTGTAAAACAAAACAACAACAAAATGTTATGCCAGTAATTTGTATCTTTAATGTTGTAAATATTAAAGATACCCCAAAAATATTTGGCTGGCGTTAGGCCGAAACCTCTTAAGTGACAATTTGGCAAATGTCATATTCTTTCCCCAAAATCTATACTTTACGAGTGGACGCCATTTTTATGAATTATTGAGCAATTTAAAGTGTTGAAATGTTTTTGTTTGCTGTGATGATGCAACGTTACTGGTTTTGGAGATACGACGTTTTGCCAATATTGGAATCGCCATCAGCCTAAATTTTTTTATTTCTTTTTTTAAATCCACCCTTCATTTGTGGATGTCATAGTGAAGGCATGTTTGCAACAGTAGGCTGGACTTTGTGAACATTTGTAGGCTTGAATGGTTGGATTGCAAAATGTGGCCGGACTTGAAAAGCCACGAGATGGTGGGCGGGATCATCCCCAACTTGTCCGTTTTGTCACAATGGCCGCACTGACTGACGATTCCCGACTGACTTTTAACATTTCAACTCGTCCGTTCCACCTTAACTTGCTGCCTATGCCGGTGGATGGCAAATCAGCTGATTGGCTGCGCAGGAGGCAGCGTGGTGGCCTGAAGACACGCCCCCTGGCGCCACTTCACATCAGGGCGGAGCTTGCACACTCAACAACATTCAGTAGTTGTTGCACACGCAACAAACACAACTTGTTCCGCTCAAATGTGTCTTTCTCGTCACGTTTTTTTTCTACTACTAGTGACACTTTTGGCCTACTAGTACAAACCAAAGATGGACACGCCCACACGATCCCATTCTGGACTTCATGCAGTTTACCTTAAAAGTGGGCCAGGAATGTCAAAGAAAGAAAGAAATTCAGCCCTCAAGCCAGTTTGCACTAACAATATGAAATTTGGAAGAAATGTCTGTTATGAGTAGACCCACAAAAAAATCTGAAGAAGCCACGCTTGAAAACGCACGCAAAGTCTGCCATTTTGGTTTAAAGCTGCCGCTTTAGTGTCAAGTTGTTGATTTTTAGCTGAATGTTTTGAAAATGTATCCCCCAAAGCCAGTTTGAGCTAACACTAGACTAGACATGCCTCTCATAAGTAGACCCACAAAAAAGTCTCCAGAAGCCGTGCCTGAAAAGACTCAAGAGTGACAAGACGTTTGCCATTTTGGTTGAAAGTGACCATTTGGACTTTTGTCTAGCTGTCTTTCAAAGTCAAACTTGTTAACTTGGTTTTTGGGCCTCAACGCCGCTTGGAATCCCACCAAGACACGCCTGCTGCTACAAAAACGAAGGCCTGCTGCTACAAAAACGAAGGCCTGCTGCTACAAAAACGAAGGCCCACTGCGCCAGCAAGTTTGTATTGTGCTTTGTCAGTGAGTGTGCGCGCGCATGTTGGGGGCCTCTGAACACACAGTGCAAAGGTCATTGAGTCAACATGCGCAAGAAGTAAGAAGAACTTTTGGACTTTCTGTTTTTTTTGCAAGTGTTCACGATGTGAAAACACCGTAGTAATGATTGAACCGACTGCTCGAAGAAACTCGTTCATGTCAAATATTCACCATATTCGAAAACGTAAATCATTATTATCACTATAGAAAACATATTTTTGTCAAAATGTCATATAAGATTGAATTATTGTGACATTAACATATATACCAGAACTTTTATGTTTGGTGAAATTTTTGAGGAAAAATATTAGGAATCGTCGAGGTGAATTTTTGTATTTCCTCCAAGGTCTGTCTGACGTACCTCATTGTCCATCATCGCCACCTGGTGGCATGGAGGATACACAACATATGCTTCCATATTTAATTGTTGCTATTTAATATTGCTTGGATCTTTGGCCACACAAATGAAAAATAAGCATTCTTATAAAGCATCGACTTTAAAGAATGATGACACGGTATGGTTTTGAACTATTTTCATATACGGTTTGTCCCCGACGCAAATAAAAGTCGTTTTAAACGATGACTGCACGCCTACTCTTAAAGAAATTGATTGGCTGGACGACGAAATTGCGCGCTTGGTCACGGAAGAAAATTAAAGTCCAGTTTACTATATTAGCATGTCGCGGCTGCAGTTTTGTTTGCACGTCTTGTTTTGACAGATAGTTTTGGCACGCCGTTGAGAACTTTGTGGTGACGTGCAAACTGGGCTTGGCTGAAGCAGGCACATTGCACAGGTGAACTGTTACCTGCCAGGATGGCCTTGCCCGGGTGGGTCAGCTTGGCTTTGCCTGCAGGGGCGGCGGCGGCGGCCAGGCTGTGCGTCCTGCTGCGGAAGGGGTTGACGAAGCTCGGCTGTCCCGACATGACTGCGCTCGGTGGCTCCCCCGGCCTCACTGCGTGCTCAGTTACGGCGCTGTGCGGGATGAAAGCTCCTGCGGCCCCGCTGCAGGTTCGTGCACCGGGCGCGGTCCAAAGTGCGACGTGCGCCTCTGACCATTGGACTTGGGACTTCACTTCGCTCTCGTCTCTCTTTCAGCCTGGCTGAGGACTTTTGACAGGCAAAAGTTTTCCTGTGCTGTGTCTGTTCGGTGGTAAACGTTGAGTCACACTTTCCTGCGGGGCGGGGCGGGGCGGGACCGTGCATACCCCCACCGCTTTTTTAAAATGCGGCCACCAAGATTTAAGGTGGACCTGCACAGGGACGTGAACGCAACACAAAACAGTACCACTAACCATGAAATTAAAATGAGCATAACTACACTGGATGGATAAAGCTCGTAAGAAGTAGTTTTGTCCCGCTCGTGTATCAAGGAATTCAAAACAGCTTTCAAAACGACAACCGCAATATTAACACATTTTTAAGTGAACCTGTCGCTCTCTGAATTAAAACTAGCTACTTAGTAGCTGGCATACTTTGCTTTGCTTTCAGTGAGGACTTCGCTCTTGTCTCACAACTGGCTGTTTGTGTATACTTCCGGTGACGTATTTCCAGAAACGTTTGACTGGCGCATTTGGCTTGAGGCGATTTCTCTCTCGGCTTGTGACAATTGCTCTTTGTTTGTGATTTTGGATATGACGCATGCGCAATGTGTCTACGTCATGTTTTTTTGTTTACTTTCTTTCGGTCATTCTTGCAATATATCACAAACAAAACACAAGTTGTATGAACATGCAAGAAAGGGGAGAAATTGCAATTAATAATTCAACCTGATCACACAACTCCAGAAAATTCATTGACCAAAAAAGGGAAACGATTTTGACAAATGTACAATACTGTATTCATAAACAAACAAGAAAGAAAACAAAGAAAATACAATTTTAGATGATTTTTTTTTTTAAAATTGTAGTTAAACTAAATTATTTTACTTTTAATTTTAAATCCTTCAAGCTACAGAACTCATTACTAAGGCTATTTCATAGTTTAGCTCCCAAAAGTGTTTTTAAGTTACTTAACCCACTTAAATGATACTTTCCTTTTAAAAAAGAAGAAAAAAAGGCCAATACAAACTGAAGGCTTGTAATGTGTTCTTGTAAGACTTTGTGAAATAACCCGCTTTGTTTATTATTTTAATGTCTCTTATCTGTAGTTTCATCAAATGTTTCCCCAAAACTGAACACAACAAATTTGACACTAAATTGCAATGTATGCAAACATTTCATATTTACCGCTCAATTGTTTCATACAGAATAGCAAGCCATTTGGCTCATTTATTTTCAACTTAAATATTTGTTTTGGCACGAGAGAGTTTTTCTCTGCTGTCCGGCGACGCGTGTAATAAACGCAAATAAGGCAATTGATGTGTCGGCCCTGCAGTTGCTGCTTGTGGCCAGGGCGCATGCGCAGTGCGTCTCCTTCATCCTGCCCCCGTCCCGGCGTAAAAGCAAGCTAGCTGTCAATCCGCTCAGCCTCCTCACTCTCGCCACCAGGACGACCACCGGGACGACCAGGACTTTGCCGGCTCCGCTGACGCCCGTTCGGACCGGTGAGCGGCGTCCGCGCGCACCTTTTGGCGCCTTCGCGTCAGCCCATCACACGCGCTGGACATTTGTCGTCACTTTGATCACGTTTCTTGTCCAAGGTTAGCCGCTCGGCTAGCGCGGAAAGGGATTTAGCTAACGGTAGCTGGGCTGGCATTATGTAATGATGGCTCGATGCCTCGCATGCATCGTGTAATCCCGGGTTTAGACGCCTCTCTTCGGAATCATTTGGCATCCCGTTGAGACTGCAGGGCCGATTTGATTTAGATTTTTTTTTTATTTTTTACATCATCTAATGGAAGCTCGTCGGCGGGTTAGCTTGTCGAGTGGAGCCCGGCTGTCACCCCCACACCTTTTGTCCCTTTGTGTCCTTTGTCCATCAGTAAAGATGCTGCATCGACCATTTGTTCAAAGTGCGGGATTAGCGCGGAATCCTTTTTTTTTCTGTTTGCCCGCCTGGCCTGTATTTGACGGATGCAGATGATGTGCGCTTGAAGACGTCTTGGTTGTCTTTTGCGTTGCAGCATCATGGCTGTGCCGCCTTCCTACGCCGACCTGGGCAAAGCTGCCAAGGACATCTTTAGCAAAGGCTACGGTGAGTCAATCGCGTTCAATGTTCGAGTCAATTCCTTGACTTGTCTGAACGTGCGGGATTACAATGTTTAAGTCAAGTATTAAGTCAAATGTCGACACATTGCCCGACTAACTCTCCTGGCTACATCAGTGTTACTACCCTTGATATTAACTCTCCTTGTTGGCAAAGTTTAACTCCCAACTAACTCTACCGACGACCATGTGTTAAATTGTTACTACTGACTAACTCTACCGACTGTGTTGTTGTAATAAATCCATCAACCTGATGCAAATGTACTCCCAACTAACTCTACTGACCAGATGTCACTTTGACTCATTTTACTCGCAACTAACTCGAACATGTCAAGGTGAAATCACAACTCCTGACTAACTTTACCGACTAAGTCACCGTGACGCAATATTATTTCTGGAGTTAACTCGCACATTCTTACATCTGACTAATTTGGATCACGACATCGATGTGACAATTTTTTACTCCTGATTAACTGACAGTGAAAGCTCAACTAAAACCTTGCTACTAAATTACTTTTGAAAAAATAAAACCTAACAAAGATGCCATTAAAACTGAAATAAAATCCCAAACTATTGTAAACCTGCTCCTGACGAAACTTTACTTCCGATATTATTTCCGATGAACGGTACCGACGATGTCAACGTTAGCGCATTGTTCAAGCTAGCTGCTAACGACTTCTGAGTTAATAAATGCATTTCTTTCCCTGTGCTAATTTTGTCCCTTCTTCCAGGCTTTGGGCTGGTGAAGTTGGACCTGAAGACCAAATCTCAAAGCGGCGTGGTGAGCATCCTAACCCCCCCCAACCCCCTCCCCTCTTGGTTTGTGACTCCGCCCACAAACATGCATGGTAACGAGTGTTTGAGGGTCTATCTGCTCTCTGTCCCTATACCCTTTGACTCCCCCCCCCCTCCTTGACTCCACCCCCTCCTTGACCATCATGGACACGTGGCGTAGATGGTAAGACAGCCGTGAGACCTTCATCATCATCATCATCATCATCTTCATCGTCCTATCACTTGTTACAATGAATTTTTCTTTTTCCTTTTTCCATCATATTTACTCATCTTATTTTGTTTTTCATCTCATTGTGGCCTCCATTTTGTTTTATTTTTTTTGGTTGCCTCACCTCGAATAAATAATCACAGGCCTTGAAACCCTGATAAATAAAATATAATATTCTAATTAAGCATCATTGATGTGATTTTTATTTTTTTTACATAAATGACCAGTTCAAAGATTTTTTTTTAAATGACTTATTTGCAATGTTGATGATTTTGTATTTGTGAGAAAATCCATCCGTCCGTCCATTTTCTTAACCGCTCGTCCTCACAAGGGTCGCGTAGTTGTGAAAAAGTGAATGTATTTAATGCATGATTAAATGTAATTCATTTCTACCCAAGGATATTTGCAAAGTTTTGTCATTTTTGTAAATTGTCTGTCATGTGAAAATATGCACATTTCCTTTCATATCAGCTTTGCGTGACGCAATATCGTCGCCGCCAAATTGCTTAAGAGCGCCAGCAATGTGACGTGTTCATGTTGTGTGTGCGCGCGCGCAGGAGTTCAACACGTCCGGGTCGAGCAACACGGACTCGGGCAAAGCGTCGGGCAGCCTGGAGACCAAATACAAGATGAAGGAGTTGGGCCTGAGCGTCAACCAGAAGTGGAACACGGACAACACGCTGGCTACCGAGGTCACGCTGGAGGACCAGGTTTGTGCCTGCGCCGCCGCCATTGTGCGTGCGTGCGTGTGCGCTGAGATAAAGGTGTCGCCACGATTGTGTTTGCCCGCAGCTGACTCAAGGCCTGAAGGTGGCGTTGGACACGTCTTTTGTCCCAAACACGGGGTGAGAGCACGTCGGCTTTGTTTTGCTGCGGCAGTGGCGGCGTGTGCAAAAGTGGGCGTGGTCTTGTGTTCCAGCAAGAAGAGCGGCAAACTGAAGACGGGCTACAAGCGCGACTACGTCAACCTGGGCTGCGACGTGGACTTCGAGGGCCCGGTGGTCCACGCCGCCGCCGTGCTGGGCTACGAAGGCTGGCTGGCCGCATACCAGATGGCCTTCGACACCGCCAAGTCCAAACTGGCGCAGAACAATTTTGCTCTGGGATACAAAGCCGGAGACTTCCAGCTGCACACCAACGTGTGAGTTGGCCCACGCGTGACCTTGTGGGGCGGGGGGGGGGGGGGGTTATGACATCATTGCATGACTCAACAGAGGCGTTCCACTTTGGCGTTCCAACTGCCGTCATGCACGAGAGCTCATTTGAGTCAGCGTCAACCAAAACTGCCAAAATTAAACGGATATAAATATAGAATTCAAAAATTACATTAAAAATATATATAAATGGTAAAAAAAAAAAAGTATACATAAATAAAAGTAAAAAATAAACATGATTCAAAAAATGAAAGTAAATATAAAAATAAATGTGGGAAAAAATAGAATTCAATAATCAAATCAAAGTAAATAAAAAAAAATATATATAAATATAATTAAATAATGCAAATATATCAATCAGTAAATAAAAACGCTCTCATATTAATTGATTTGTCAGCATGAAACGCGTCATTCAAATAAGAGGCGGGTCGAAGCGTGTCTTGGTCATTTTTAATTGTGTTTTTATTTTGTATTTACTTTTTTTTTCTATATAAATGATATACTATATATATTCTTTTTGACTTTCATATTTTGTCCTTTCTTTGTCCTCCTTGCAAGGGACTCATTTGCCGTTTTGTTCTCCCCGTAAATGTCTCAGCAACGACGGCACCGAGTTCGGCGGCTCCATCTACCAGAAGGTCAACGAGACCCTGGAAACGGCCGTCACTTTGGCCTGGACCGCCGGCAGCAACAACACTCGCTTCGGCATCGCCGCCAAGTACAAAGTGGACGCCGACACGTCCGTGTCCGTAAGTCGACACCACGCGGCCCCGCCCGCGCATCCCGGTCTTGTCGTTCTGACCTTGTTCTGACTCGCGCAGGCCAAAGTCAACAACGCAAGTCTCATCGGCGTTGGATACACTCAGAGCCTGCGACCAGGCGAGTACACGACGCACACTCGATAGGAAAAGTCTGCACACCCTTATTCAATGCCCACTTTTGTGATTTTTCAAAAAGAGACCATCGACCTACTTGAACTTGTTTTGATTTTCTTTTTCCCGTCGTCGCTTGGTCATCAGCGGCGCCGTGCGTTAGCCTAGCTCGCGGCTAACACGACCCTCTGCCCTCGCAGGCGTCAAGGTCACGCTGTCGGCGCTCATCGATGGAAAGAACTTCAACGCCGGCGGTCACAAGGTGGGCATGGGCTTTGAACTGGAGGCGTAAAGAAGAAGAAGAAGAAGAAAAGAGCGCCATCACGTAGCTCCTCCCCCCCCACACAACCCACCAATCACACGCGAGCATGTTGACCGTGGAGATGATGATGATTATTTTGTGTTGAGGACTTTTACAGATCGTGTGTGTGTGTATGTGTTAAGTTATGTCACTTCCTGTGGAGGGTTGCCGTGACGACCAGACGTAGGACAAAGTGAAAACAATGCAGCGAAATCTTCGATTGAGCCTCGTGTGCTTTTCTACCGGATTGTTTTCATCGACTCAAACGACGTCCACGTTCCGCACCAAAAACAAAACATTTTTCACGGTCCTTGTGGGCCCTTAAAAAAACCCTAAAAAAAACGCTTGTTTTTTTGTTTTGTCTTGTCGTCATCATTGTCACGTCGGCCTCGTTTTTCCATGTCAACTAGGGCAATTCTATTATTAAATATATTCCAAAGCAACGTTGTGCTCCTCATTTTGAACGTCCGTCATTGCAAACGTTCTTCGTCGGTGACTTTTGTGGAAAAAAGATGAATTTCTTGAGATCATTTAAAAGAAAAGAAATCCCAATGAAATCATCTTTGCCTGTCGGAATTTCTTGATTTCATCTTCTTGATCAGAATGTCTTTATTGTCATTGTAAGTAAATTAATACAACAACATTAGAGCGATCTTTTAAGGGTCATTTTCTCAAATGGATGATTTTTTTGAAACAATGTCTGAATGTCAAATCATTTTACAACACCAGGTTCTTTAAAACGTGTTTCATGCCACAAAAGGATTTTCTAAAGTGTTACTTTGAATGTGAATAGAAAGAAATCCGAACTCGCCGCTGAGCTAGCTGCTAACGTAGCCTAGCGACGTAGCCTAGCGACGTAGCCTAGCGACGTAGCCTAGCGACGTAGCCTCCTTCCAACTTCCTGGTTGTCCTTCACTTTGATTTCAAATCATGCTGATGAATGACAATCGGAAGGAAGTGCGCCGTGCGTGTCCTTGTACGCTCCTTCTGCTCCGTTTTGAGATTTCCCCCCCAAAAACGATTCTTCGTGACGCTTGTAGCCGACTTCAGATGTTTGTGGTGAAGCAGCAAAGAACTTGTTGGAGATCAAGCAAGCGCTTCTGTCCTGTCCTGTCCTGTCCTACCCCGCGCTGCTTTCTCCCATCCTCTTTCATCTTGCTCAGCCCTATCCTCTCGTCTCATCCCGTCCTGTCCCCTTCCTTTCCTGTCCTGTTCCATGCCGCCTTATCTGTGCTGTCCTGTCCCTTTATAGGCTTGTCCCATCCTTCGCCCTTCCACCCCATCGTCCTCTGTCCTGTTCCATTCTGTCCCATCCCATCCTGCATAATTTGTCCTCTCCCATCCTGTCCTGTACCTTCACACGCTATCCCATTCTGTCCCCTGCTGCCCTCTTGTGTCCCTCCCTTTGTCTTGCACCGTCCTGTCCCCTCACAGCAAATTGACCTTGGCCACCACCTGCTTGCACCCGGTGACAGAATACTCCCCGCCCCCCACGGCGGGATAGTACTGGATCTCGGCCGCCAGCTGCTCCATGTGGGCGCGGTCCGGGTAGAAGCCCTCTCGGCTCATCTCGTCCAAAAAGCACTGCATCACGTGACTCCTCTCCAGGAGGCCCAGCGGCACCACGATCACCTCGGCCCAGAGCGGGTGGCGCTCCTCCAGGTGGCGGCGCAGCACGGGCGTCAGATCCCGCGCCAGGTGGGCGTGGCCGGCGGCGCCGCCGATGGCGTGGGCGGAGGCGTTGTGCAGCAGGTGCTTGGTGATGTGCTGGTGTCCCAGGTTGCTGAGGATGACGTAGACGGCGTTGAGGAAGTGCTTGGCCTGGGCCGAGCCCAGCAGGCCCTGCAGGGCGTCCAGGATCTGGCCGTGCATGTGCTCGGCCTCGTCCAACACGAAAAGCGGGATCTTCTCCTCGCGCTCGCCCAGCTCCACCGCCTCGGAGACCAGCGACAGCAGCCGCTGGGCGCAGCGCGGGGCCTCGGCCTCCAGGGGGCAGTGGTGCAGCACAAAGTACTGGAGCACCAGGGGCTCGCCCACCACCGAGCGGAAGTGTCCGGCCAGGAGACGGCCCAGGTGGCTCTTGCCCACGCCGCTGGGCCCGTGCAGGGACACCACCAGGGGCCTGTTGTGCACGTACGTGGACAGGAAGTCCTTCAGGTGCCACATCAGCGCCTCCACCGCCCCCTGCTGGCCAAACACCTCCCTGCGCAGAGTCTTCTCCAGGCCCTCCAGGTCGTAGCGGATCACGTGGTCGTCCAGGTTCTCGATGGCGTTGTACACCTGACGCACAGCAAATGACTGCCGCTGAAGACATCTTGCACACTAGCAACAATTACTGTCGACAAATCAGCATCTCAACAATCTTGGACGAGTTGACATTTTCAAATGAATTTGACAACTGATGACGTGTCGATTCATTTTGACAGCTTTAGCGTCGTGAGTCTGTTTTGCAGTCAGAGGTGGCAAATCCGGGTCCAGAAAGCACAGTTTGGTTTTAGCCCCAGGTGCTAGCTAGCGAATTCCCTAGCTAGCGCCACGGGTGCTCATTAGCTAGCTAGCCAAACTGTGCTTTCTGGACCCGGATTCGCCACCTCTGATCGCAGTTTGTGTCGTGAGTGTTTTGTCGTGGGCAGACTCGGTCCTCGAGGGCCGGAGTCCTGCAGGTTTTGGATGTTTCCCTGCTCCAACGCCAGTGTAGCGTGTGTGCGTATCTGTGCAATGATGGCCGCCTTTGAAGTTGTCATCGTCAGATCGACGTGGAGTTTGTGTTTTTGAAGGCGGCGTGCGCTCGCTCACCTGCACAAAGAGGATGGCGCTGAGCAGGTAGAGACAAAACTCAGCCGGGCTGTGCTGGTGTCCGGGTGCTTTCCGCCGCCTCCTGTTGGGGTACAGCACCCGCCTCTTCTTCCTCTTCTTGCGGGGCGGCGAGGTGGCGGCCGCCAGCGCGGGGACGCCGTCGAAGGTGAAGATCTTGGGGCTGGTGCGGGTGGGCGCCCCGGGGACGCCCCCCATCAGCTGCGCCATCTCCTGCCGCCGCTTCTTCAGGGCCTGGTACTTGTGCTTGATGCGGATGACGGCGCGTAGCGTGGACGACAGGCACGAGAGGCTGGCGGCGGCCGGCGGCGGCGGCGGCGCCGTCGTGCCCATCCCGGGCTCCTCCTCCATCTCCTGCCGCTCCTCGTCCTCCTCCTCCGTGTGGGAGGCCGACGAGCTGCTGTCCTGGTCCGTCATCTGACGCAAGAGGAAGACAAATTGCAGCTTTTGGACATTTTAAACTCATTTGCTCCCAAAAACGTTTGAAATGTCCCAAAGACGTATTTATACGTTTAAAAAAAATTCAATAAAAAATATGCTAGAGCAGAGGCAGGCAATCTGAGTCCTGCAGGTTTTAGAGGTTTCTCTCTTCCAACACAAGCTGGATCGTTATCAGGCTTATGTTGATGAGCTGATGATACATCAGCTGTGTTGGAGAAGGGCAACATGCAAAACCTGCAGGACTCCGGCCCTCGAGGCCCACCTCGGTGCTAGAGCATGCAGAAGGCTTTGATGTAAACTCTGAACTGCAAAGAATGTTTGACGCAAAGGTAGTAATTACAAAAACAGCCAGCGGGTGGCAGCAGAGTATAAGGGCCATGTTGAAAAAAGCTCAATTACTCACAATTCTAAACAGATTTGTGAATAATGATAAAACTTAGCTATATGCTAATGCTAATGGCTGCAAAACAGAAACAGATACAACCATACTTCTTTTCCCCTGAGTGTTGTTCTAGCAAAAGAACAGAATATTCTGTGGGCCTTGCAAAATCAGTCAAAATCCAGTAGAACAGCCGGGAGCGAAGGGGATAGCTTCAGTGAAAATGGCTGCCAGTGAATGCGTTAAAGGGGAAGTCAACCCATTTTTTGTTGTTGACAATAATATGTTCTATGCAAACCCAGTGACTAAATGTGGCATTCTGGTTAATATTGGGACAAAACAACGAGGTCAGCGAAATCCGCCAGGTTCAAAAACGGCCAAAACGCGTCAAACGTCTGGTCACCCTAATATATATGTATGTATACTTGTCAATGGCAGTGAATGATTGAGCTGATGGGACACTATAATAATAATAATAATCAAACATCCTCTGGCAGCCAATGTGAGGCTCGGCGAGCAAACTCACCTCTGATTGGCCGTCGGGAGCAAGTGACCTTCCGGCGACCCCTCAAAGTCGCCAGCCACAAAACCTGTAAATCCACATTTTTGTGTCCGTTGACGTGTTTTTTTCCTTTTCACTCAAAGGTTTCAACTTGAGGCCTCTCCGCCATGACAACATCGGCCACTTCCTGCTGTGGAGCGCGCGCGCGCACACGCACGCACGCACGCACCTCCCTGAATTGTCCCTGGCAGCGGGCCTCAGCTGCAGCGAAACGTTACACAACGTACAAATCAAGTGTGACTTTGTTTAAACCACTTTTGCAACTGTTTAATTCTTTCAGGCAGTTAAAAGTGACCTTTTTTTTTATAGTCTTGACTTTGGACAGGATCTTGAAAATACAAGAAACGGGTGCAAGGCGCAGGCTTGTGCTCATGACGTCATGAAAAACGTGGTTTGAATCGTGCCACTTGGACGCCTTTTTTGTGGAGGAGGAAGGAAGAAAAGTGCGGAATTGAACGGCAACTCCTTCATGCTTGATAAACGTTGTCGAGCAACTTTGCTGGCTCAAGGAACTGCTAACACGGAGACGTCTTCAAAAGCCTCCCGTCAGGACAAACGCGAAACCCGAGTTCGAGACGTGGTGAGATGTTCAGTCCAGTCCTTGACAAACTCAACATGTCGTGCATGACACATTGAAGACATCATAGACAAAGAAGTGGACACACCGAGACCAAAGTGTGTGTGAAACCTGAGACCCAAGTCCACGAGAGACTCAAGACAAAGTCCATGAGATGTCCAAGATGTGGACTTGAAGAACTGAAGTCGAAGGCGTACCAAAAGCTGAGAATCCAGTCCACAAGAGACTCGAGCGTACGAGACTCGGGACATTCAAGACTTGAGACGAGATCTTTTTCAGGTTGTCGCAAGCACATACTTGACGAGGAGGCCGCATTCCAAACGGATCCCGGATCGCGTCCTTCACATACACGCACAAAAGCCGAGCAACCTTTCACACCAACAAGCAACGTGCAAAACAAACAAAAGCTTCACTCACCCGTGATGTGTTCAATGTGCTCGCGCTACGAGACGACTGCACGACTGAACTCCATTGAGTGCGCCCGCCAACAGTCCGTGTGTGTGCGCGCGAGTGTGTGTGTGTGTGTGCGTGTGTGTGCGTGTGTGTGTGTGTGTGTGTGCGTGTGCGTGTGTGACCTGCTCGCGGCTCCGCCTCCTTCATCCTGCTCTCATATGACAGCACATTACAACACTTCCTCCTTTTGTTCTGTCTAATGGAAAAAAAGTCAGCAAAAAAAAAAGTACCACAAAAAAAAGCAGCAAACCCCCAAAACATGAATTACAAAAAAAAAAAAAGTGTTTTGTTCAACAAGCAGCAATTTGGCCAATGAGTCGTCGTCTAGCTTCATGCTAACACTTGATGTGAATCAACATACAAACTAGCATTGATGATGTCATGCATTCAAAACTGATGCCTAAGTTGATGAATTGAATGTTGCTATGTTTTTATTAGGGCCCGACCGACTAATCGTCCGCCGATTATTGTCATCGGCCAAAACAATCGGCCAATTGGGCCAAATGGACGATTATTTTCCCCTTAAAATGTTATCGTTGAAGAAAATAAGTTTCCGACACTGTGAAAGTACCCTGAATGCACCATTTTGCTGGCGTAGCATTAGCAACTAGCAAGTGTGTAGCGTCTGTTATTCTGTTGTCCCTAAATGTCCTTTAAGATGTTTAATGACACCTCAATCGGAGTTAACTGCAAAACTAAACACACAACGCTAAGAATTACATCCACTGTATAATTAAACACAAAACATGCTTCGTTTTTAAAACATCGCTAGCCTAGCTCTAATGCTAATAGCAAGGGAGGATTTTATGCATTATATATATATATATAGTTTTTAAGTAATCGGTAATGGGTATTTTAAGTCTGCCAAAAATCGGTGTCGGCCTCAAAAAAAAGCATACCGGTCGGGCCCTAGTTTTTATTAAATACATTAAGAGCAAGTCAAACATTTGTTTTTGCAAAGCAATCCAATTCCAATTGGTCCTCGGAGTCGATGTGTGTGCGCGGGATGCAAATGTGAAGCTGGCAGCATTTGCGTGCGCCGCCAAAAGTTGCAAAGCTGCCAAAAGAGGACACACCTCGCGCAGCAATGCAACCGGCAACTTGGAGCCAAGGCAAATATTTGCATCAAGAGTCGAAGCATCCACATTTTACCCTCCTGCTAGGTGAGTTCCTCAGAAACAGTAACTAATGTCCCCGGGTCAATTTGACCCGGGGGGTGTTAATGAGAAAAATGCATCCATAAAGCACTTCCACTGCAAATATTTGAAACCAACCATTTGTAACAAGTTTCATCATGAAATGCTACTATTTGCAGCCCGTTAACTTTAAAATGGGTCAAATTGACCCGGAATATTCAACATTCCAAAACCAACCCAAAATACTTGTTTTCCTTTTCTTTCTTTTTTTTTTAATAGCTTATTATGAACCATTTTCACTGCACATCAAACTTCACATCAACAGACTAACAAATTGTTTCATAGCAAAAAAAAACGTGTTGGGTCATTTTGACCCGGTACAGTCTAAAAAAACGTTGGGTCAAAAATAACCCAACTATGGGTAAAAAAATGGACCGGTCGTTTTCTGATCCAAAATTGGGTTACTTTTGACCCAACTGTTTTTAGAGTGTTTAATGTTTCAAAAACATCTGAACTGTTTTCAATACAAACGTGTCAAAATGAATTATTTGTCATTTTTCGCGGGTGCCAAGTTCGAGAGCGAAAAGCTAACATTTTTTCTTTAACTCAGAAGTGGGTCATTTTGACCCACAACATAACAGGAGGGTTCATTAAGACCTTCTTAATGTCAGAACATGATTAAATTCTTCTCTGACATTTTGAAAAGTGTTTTGAGCTCGTCAAGCTTCAATGACTTTGGCACGTCGATTGCTTTGCGTGAGCATCCAATTTGGAAGCTCGTGATTTTCCAATTGACTTCCGGCCAAGTTCAATCGGATCTTGGACGTCTTCAGCCGTCACGTTGACTTTTTTTAACGGCATTTTCGACGCCGCTGTTTCAACTCATTTGATTTTCTTCCCTTTGAGGAAATGATGATGAATCCCGTGCAAATGTCGAGTGTTTACAAAAGGAGCGTCCGGCAGCCCGACCGTGCAAGCGGCAGGACCAGGGTTCCATTTGTTTGGACAACAAACACTTCAGCCTCCAAAACACCATGGAGGGCGTCCAGTCCTTGCAATTTGTCTTGCCAGACAATCTGAAGACTCACAACGTGTGTTACGGATCAGGGCCGAATTTTTTTTTTGTTTTTTTTTAAATTTCATCTCAAATTTGCAAATTTGACTGAAGGCGGCGCTCATTTCTTCTTGGGGTTTTCTGCATGAAAGGTAGCGACCCCAAATGGGCGTTGAAGTCAGCCTTGGCTTGGGCTCTACTCTTATGCTCAATTAGAAAAAGAGAATACTCACAGGGAGCTGCTGTAGATCACTACTGACGTTTGGAAGCTCACACGTGGCCTAAGCGGCCGAATCGACTTCAGCTCCTCACGTCACTCACTAGGCCATGGATGCAATCGGATGGTTGTGCTTCAGTAAATCAACAACTAAGCGCTTATTAAATTCATCAATCACGTTTTGATCATCGATGAACTCATTTGCTCCCAAAAATGTACAAAAACATTCCTTTTTAAATATTGCAATGCTCCCAAAAACGGATTTCTATGTTTTGTTTTATGCTAGCGCATAGAGAAGGCTTTGACGCAGCCTCTGACCCGAAGAAGTCAACGGCAGTCATTACAAAAAGTGGCCAGCAGGTGGCAGCAGAGTATAGGAGATTAGCCAGGGTCACGACGCAACAAGCTCTTTTTCAACAGGTTTGTGAATGACGATGAAACGTGGCTACATTCGAATGCTAACTGCTGCAAAACGGAAACAGGTACAAACAACAAGACGCTCGAACCTTGCTTTTGGTAGCTTCCATGTTTTTAGAGCAAGAGAACACAAAATTCTGTGGGCCTTGCAAAATGCTAAAAAGTCCAGTAAAACAGCCGAGAGCGAAGGGGGTTGCTTCAGCCAAAATGGCTGCTGGGAGGGAATGAGTTCAACGTTACAAAAGTTTAAAAAGAAGAAGAAAAATCATTCATCAATCAATTTTACCTTGGCAATTATCATGCGAATTCGGAAGAAATTCAAAAACATTTCTTATTGTGTTAAATGAAATGTAATATATTACTAGTGCTAACAGTACTCTGTATTAGCGAGTACTCAAATAAATACTCGTACAGGTAACAGTCTGAAAGAAAAAGAAAAAAAAGCTATTGAACATCGCTCGTCTTTTGTGCAAAATGAAACAATCACAACAACGTGACCCAAAACGTTCCAACGACGCCCGCAATTAAAAAGTCATGTGAGTCGTGTTCATTTAATTGCAGCGGCCAAAAGCGTCCTCACAATTAAAAGCAGGCAAGTCGACGCCTTCCAGCTCGTCCGAGTGATCACACGACTTACTTGACATCGTCTTTTATTAATGGCGGTGCTGTTTCGATACAATGCGGCGTCATCCGTCGTCCTTGACGACGTGCAGCAAAAAGCTTGACGTGGTTCGATTTCAATTTGTCGCAAATGCGGCCGAGACGCAATCGCTGCGTGAAAGGCACGGACGAGCAAACGCAGGATCTGCCGTCTCTGCGTGAAAGGGCCTGATAAATAGAAAATGTGTATTTACATGCTTGACATGGCAGCCTTTCAAAAGTCTTGGGACACTTCTACTTCCTCTTTCTGCCCCGCCCCCTCCTGCCTCTGCCGGCGGCGGCGGCGGGGTCGGCGGGGCCGCCGCCGTCGGCCGCCGGTCCCGCGGCGATGTTGATTTGGCCTTCCTGGATTTCGTTGCGCGCCTCGTCGGGGAGATGCCGGATGTGCTGCTGCGTCTCCAGATAGAACATGACGTCGCGCAGCTGGTCCTGAAGCTCCGCCATGGCCTGCTCCTTCTGCTGGCCTGGACGCAACGCCGCCACAAGCGCCTCATTTGCATACAACTGCTGACAGGGCGTCCTCATTTGCATACGCTGGACATTTGTTGAGGCTCATTGCTTCAGAAACGAACTACAAACTACAAACTACAACTTTCAACGGCCTTCCTGAACTCCTTTGGAATCATTTCATGGCAACATTAAACGTGAAACTACGTTGACATTTTTAACGGCGTTCAAACGACATCCAACTCTTAGCTCGAATCTCATTTCAAGAATGGAGGCACTTTTTTTTAATTAAGCATTATTAAAAACTAAGTTCAATGACAAATGTTCAATAGCATAAGAGCATTTGAATGACATTATTAAATTGTAACAAACCGTTTTAATGGCATTATTAAACACCATTTTTTGTTGTTGCGTCATTTTAAGTAAATATGACTGCTTTTGCATATTTAAATGCACAACATTTGATGACAAACGTCTTTAATTAATAATAAAACGAAGACATTTTGAATGGAATTTCAATTGCATTTTTAAACTTTAATTGACTACTTTTTTTCTACTACAATTTACGGAGCATTAGGCTCTAATGTAAAAAAAAATTAAATGAAAAATAACAGAATATTTGAGTGGTTCTTAAACTCTAAATTCAACGATGCATACATCATTTAAAACTTGAATTTTGGTTACCAAGATATGCAAATGAGTCTGTAAGTTCAACTACTTTGACATCATGTTGCGTGCGTGTGCGTGCGTGTGTGCGTCATCACCGCTCTCTTTGGCTCTGCGCTCCTCGTCGGCTAGTCGGGTCTGAAGCTGCGTCTGATTGGCCCGCAGGCATTTGTTCATCTCCTGCTCCTCCTTCAGCTCCTGGCAGAGTTTCATGACGCGGCCGCTCAGCTGCGTGCACCTCCGCAACAAACACATTGCAAAATCCAAAAGCATCATTCTTACTACTGAGCTTTCTTTGTTTCTGGCGCCTGTCTTTGCCAACGTCGCAAATGACGGCCGCTTCAGCTTGTTTGACGGCATCTACCGGGAAGTCATTAACGAGCAGGAAGTGAGGGCAATGACCTCGCAGCGTCTTACGTGAACGCTAGCATCATGTGACCATAGATCTCTATAAAGACGAGAGGTCTCGTCCGCAGGTATTCTTCTACATTCATGGACAAGGTGCCTTGGTGGAGGTCACACTTACTTCTTCTCTGTGCTCTGCTTGTCTTTGTTGATGTCCGCCAGTCGGCGTTCCAGGTTGTCGCATCGCTCCAGAGTCTCCTTAAACTTTGCCTTCATGTGGTTGATCTGTCTCACGCACACAGACCGGCACGCACACGTGAGCGACGCCCCCAATCTCCACGCCGCCGCCGCGGTCGCTCACCTCCTCGGCCGTGTCTTTCTCCAGATGGGCAATCTTGTTCTCCCAGTAGACTCGCTGCGACTCCAGCTGGCTGGTCAGCAGGTACGAGTACTGCGGCAGAAGCGCGGCAGAAGCGCGGCGAGCGCCCGTTAGCGCGACCACGGCGTCACAGGTGGAGAGAAAAAAAAAGCGGGCGAGCGTACCTCCAGCTGCAGGGCGTCGATCTTCTCGGCCTGGCAGGTGTCCCCCTCGCACTCGTACTGGACCATCTTGCCGTCCGCCTTGCTCGCCACCAGCCGGTGCACGTAATTGTCTGACGGAAGGCGCGTTAGCAACATGCTAATATCAAAGGTGCGCTACACGGCTAGCGGTGAACAATGCTAAGTTGACCACTTTGTTATTTCTCTACATTGACAGGAACCAGGGTTGGATTTCATTTGGACTTTTATTGTTTTTTACTTTCAGTATTTATTATTATTTTTTAATATGTGGAGTATTTGCCGAGTACAATACAAGAAAACTAAGTAAAGTAGGGCTGGGGGGGGAAAGTCGAGCAAGTGGGACAATTACAGGTGGATTGAAAATGCCGCTGGAAGCACATTTGCACCACCGTCCATGTTTCCACATGGACCTTTTTTGCAGACGCACGCAGCGGACAGGAAGTTATTGTTGCACTCGTTTACTTGTTGAAGGATCGTCTGTACTTTTAAGACATGTTGATATGATGACGTATGTCTAAACTAAATGCTGGTTAGTGTTTTGTTTATCTTGCATGGCGATTGCTAGTGCGCTAATGCTAATCGCGATTGCTAACCATTTAGCATGGACTCATTTTGTTGGTGTACTGTTTAATAATGCTCATGCACAAAAGATGATAAATGTTCAACCTTAGTGGATTATCAAAAAATGGATAAATACATAAAAAAGAGAGATTTATGGAATAATCAATGGATAAATGATTTGAAAAACGATGCCATCAAGAACAATTCTCAAACTTTTGCTTAATCTTCCTTCTTAACTGTAATAGCGAAATAATAATAATTTAAAATAAACTGTGAAAGTTAATGCATGAAATTAATTGACAAAGACAAAAACAATAAGTATAGTTAGATAGTATTTTCACTTGGTGATCATTTGTGTGTTTTTCATTTTATTTAACCGTATTCATCTTTGGCTTTGGCATCGTTTGAGCGTTTTGCGACAGTTTTTTTTTCCCAAGGCACAAAAAGGACTTGCGGTACGAGGAAGTGGAGTGGAGGCGTGACGGGACACGCGTCGCTACCTCCGGCGTAGTCCCAGACGCGGTGGTTGGTGAGCTGCATGGCGTAGGTGTGCTGCGTCTCCTCAAAGTGCTTGTAGGCGTGCCGGCTGACGTAGCGGCCGCAGCCGATGTGCCCGCAGATCAGGCAGATCCACAGGTTCTGCAAGAGGTCAGAGGTTAGCCAGAGGCGCGCGGCGTAGCGACACGCGCCGCTCAATCGTCGGCCTCACCTCCTGCACGCCGCACTCGAAGCATTTGTTTTCTTCCACCGGCTCTGGAGTCTGACAGTAGCGGCACACGGGACACCTGCGCGCGCACAAGCAAAACGTTTCACAAAGCAGCTTTTGCCGGCATCAGAATCACAATCAGGAGATGACATCATCGGCCCACAGTTTGAGAGTCCATGGGAGTAACGGCTGCATTTTGCGCAAGCACCATTTTTCTACTGTTGCTTCTAAAAGAACGAGACAAGACACAAAGGAGAAAGTCTACGCTGTCATTTGGCCGATTCCGTTTTTTGAAATAATTATTCAGCATAATATCGTGCGGCTCTTGAAAATGTTGTAAAATGTCTGTCAGCGAATGAGTTAAGGTTGGCGGTTGCGCACTCACGAGGCATCCTCCCATCGCTGCAGACACTGACTGTGGAAGCTGTGGTTGCACAAAGTGGTGAGGACGCCGTTGACCGACTCGTCCATGCGCTCCAGGCACACCGTGCATTTGGGGAGCTCCGTCAGCTCCATCACTGGCAAACTGCCGCCCTGGAGGAGGAGGAGGAAGAAGAAGAAAATTGCGGCGCCGTCGGAACGACGCAAACCTGCCGGCCGCCACTCGCCTCCTCCGACTTGATGACCTCGGCGCGCTCCACGTACACCAGCTGACAAACTGCCTCCTCAATGGAGTTGAACTGGCGGCCATTGCACGTCGTGTAGAAGCTGTCGGCGTCCGCCTGAAACTTCTTACAGTTAGTTTTTCATTCCTTTTGACTTTTGCTGTTTAAAACCCTGTCAATAATACACTCACTTTACTTATTCACCGGCAGCCATTTTGACGGAAGCAACCCCCTTAGCTCCCCCGTCTGTTTTACTGGATTTTGAATTTTGCAAGGCCCACAGAATATTGTGTTGTCGTGACATAAAAACATGGACCCTACCAAAAGGAAGATTAGAGTCTTTTCTTTCATCGGGAGAAAAAAAGTACTGTGAGTGAAAATCAGCTGGTTTCAACATGGCCCTGGTTGATCTCTTATACTCTACCGCCACCTGCTGGTCGTTTTTGTAACAACTACCATTGCTTCATGAATTCTCTTCAGTTCAGAGGCTGCATCAAAGCCTTCTGTATGCGCTATCATAAATAAATAAAAACTTTTTTTTTTTTTTTACTTAAAAATGTGTCTTTGGGAGCATGGTAATATTTAAAATAGAACATATTTATATGTTTTTGGGAGCAAATGAATTAAAAAAAAAAAAACCTCAGTATTTGTGTATAATCTGGTCCCCTGATTTGCTTCATTATCAGAGAGAATATCAAGGAATAAAGATTCAAAAAATACCAGTAAGTGTAAATGTTTTCAATTCCTTCACAAGATTTTACATGACTTTAATTGCTGTGATAAACATGAAATGTAATTTCAATTAGTCACAAAGGCACACTTGTTCCAATTTGATTTCATGAATGGAAATTTTGATGTCAATTTTAGTTTTGGTTATGTCGGAAAAATCGTACGGGAAGTTATCACATGAATAAGCACTTTCCGATTTGCTTGCAATGAAGAATGCTTTTGTTGTGCTCCCACACTCACATTCACAAAGCTCGATTAGGGCAGCGCGTTTAATAAATGCCTAACAGGTAAACCTGCGTGTGCGTGTGTGCGGCGACCTGCGTGCTGAACTTGATGAGCACCATGTACTGGTTGGGGGTGGAGTCCCGGATGATCTTCATGTGCTCCATCACGTCGTTGAAGGGCGCCATCAGCTTCATCAGGTCGTGACTGGTCATGGTGGCGGGAACCGTCAGGATGCACACCATGGCGCTGCGCCCCGCCTCCTCCGTCAGGGACGTCATCTTGCTGCGTGGAAGGAAGGGATGAACGTGGCAAAAGGAAAGGAGGAGAAGCCAGAGGAGAAAGAGAGAAGAGTGAGAAAGGAGAAGATGAAGCAGCAGAAGAAGAAGACGTTGGCCACGGAAAGTGATCAGGCGTGTGCGCTAACTTGGTCTTGTAGAGATGCATGATCCCGTGCACGACCTCCACCGACGGGTTCCCGCTGAAGAAGGAGATTTGCTCGGGCAGCTGCTTAGAGGGCGAGTCCGGAGCCGGAGCCGCGGCCGCGTTGGCACCTTTGCCATCCGTGCAACCTTCTGGACCTTCCCGCTCGTCGCCGCCGCCGCCGCCTTTGTCTACACACGCACAAGTTCAGGGAGCTTCTGGAAGCCACTCGCTACTTCCTGCCTCAACTTCCAGCATCTGACAAAAAGCTCGTCTCTGATTGGCCGGGTGCAAAGCATCGGGGTCGCGACTTTGGCAACCACTGTGGCCACCTGCTGGTTTGGAGGGCCAGAAAACAACCGCAACGAGCAGCCTCCTTCACAGCACTGCAGCAAAATGGCACAAATCTGCTCAAGAATTTGGTCAAAACGGGCTGAAATATAATACAAAATATAATAATAATGAAATTATTCTACAAAGAATTGAATTCCATTAATCCATTCCAGACCACCCAAAAATGATGTAAGCATTTTGAACAATGAAAAACAGTACTGTACTGGAAACTCTGAAATCATAATAAAACAACATGAAAAATGACCTGGTTTTATGAAGAGTAATTCAAACCAAACCAAAACACTGTGAGCATTTGTGCATCGTGTTTCTTTAAGGGGCGTGGCCTCGTGAGTGACATCAGGAGCTAGAGTCAGTCAGGTTGGCTGTTTATTTGTTTGTGACCATCCCCCTTCAATAAACGTCTAAAATTACATCAGCGGCTCTCCTTGCCCACATGCCAGGGCATCAAAGTACACGAGCTTCAGATTGGCTTGCGACACAAAGCAAACGAGGTGCAACGAGATAGTCACCTGGGCCGGGTTCAAAGGTCTCGATGACCATGTCTCCCATGGATCTGCTGCCCATGTGCTGGTGCAACACGGCGCTCCTCTCCAGCTCCGTCTTGCCGCTCAGGGCCAGCCGAGCCAGGCCCAAAGATTTGTCCTGAAGTTGCTCCTCCGACATGCCGCTCACTGAGTGCAGAAGTGACAGCAATCACGTAGCAGTAAAAGTCAGTAGCTGGTGAAAGGTTCGAACTTCTGCTAACTTTTGTGCTCGAGGGTCAGCAACTCCCTTTGACACGCACCAATGCCAGCTGTTGTCTCTCCTAAACAAACTGGCCCTCGTGCATTCGATTTACTGTATTCACATAACACTAATTGGGAAAACTCATTATTATTTAATACAATGAATACTTGTTTGTCAACTAAAAATGCTAAATTTACAATCTTTTCATTTATGGCTTCCATTAAGTACATGGATTAACGGGTAGTAAAATGAAGAAATGTTTCATTTTACAACAAAAATACGGCTAAATGAATGCAATATACACAGATACCTAGAAAGTGGTACACGAATTACGAGTACACTCGATGTCAACAAATCAATTAAGACTCAATAAAAATGTGGATGTGCAGCAAATGTAATGCTCTTTAATGGAAGAATCCACAAAAACGCAATTAAATGTGACGTGTGTGTTGTCCGCCACAGCCCGTTAGCCTGCTAGCCGGCCGGCGGCTAACAAAACAACAATGTTCGGCGTCGCCTTGCCTACTCACCGGCCGAGTAGCGGAAGCCTTGCGGGGCTGGAGACTGGTCGGCAATTTCCAGGCGGATGACCACCAGAGACACGCTCATGTGTTTTCTTTTGTCCTCGGAAAGACACAAGGAGACAAAAAAGCAAAAAAAAACAAAAAACAAGGCGAGTGACGACAGCTAGCTTGACAACTTAGCTGCCAAGTTAGCCTCCAAATGTCAAGCGGCAGGATGTGAGCCCACGATTACCTCATGCCCATAAAAATAAGCCTATTAAAAACTTCCAGGAGATACTTGAGCGCAAACATATTCTTTATATATCAATGTATACACATTTAATAGACGTAACTGACAAACTTCAGGAAGCTTCTGAAGCGCTTTAACTACTACTTCTTCCCCTTCATAGATGATTGCCAAGGAAGTTCTAAGACACTACCGCCACCTACCGCATCATACGTGTATGGCAAGATCTCTTTTTACCTTATTCTTTTTACCAGAAAAAAACAGCGTCAAAATTAAGAATAAATAAATAAATAAAATAACGCCGTCTAAGCTTGATAATGAATTTCAAACACGGTTTTTTTTAACCAGAAAATTTCTATCAATAAAAAATGTCCCAAGAAAAACAATGGCCTTGAATTCAAACATTGTGCCGTTTGTGTTGGACTTTTTTTAACCAGCAAATTCTGATGATTATTCATTTATTTTTACCATTTAATTTCTTGACTCATTTAGCTATTTTCAGCAATAAAAATATTTTGTGTATAAATAATTTGATAACGTCCATTATTGACCAGCCCACACTTCGCAACCGGAAAAAGCGCTGTTGTGTGAAACCCGGAAGTCCTGCGTGGCATATAACCCATTATTTGTGACCACATGTATCATTTAAAAAAAAAAACGCAAATAATCTTAAATTCCATTCTTAACTTTGTCTTGAAAATGTCAGTTTAAAAAGTCCAATTCAAACTCAGATGAGAAATGAAAAGCAAATTTGATATTCGAGGCTTGCTTGGCAACAGGCTAGCGGCAAACCGCGGCGCGGTCAGAAATGTTTAGCCCCGCCCACTATTTGACTGGATGATTTTCTCAGCCTGGTTCTCACCCAGCTGGGACCGACTCCCGATCACACGTAACCCCAGCAGGTCAAATGCAATTAATTCCATTTTTCACCTTCAGCATTTTATTATTATATTTTTTAAAGGCTTTGACATTCCAGTGTTTCTGTTTTTCCATTTTCTAACAAAAGAGGATGTTGAGATGGTCGCTCTCCAGTTTGTCAGTCATGAGCACACTTTTTTGTTGTTGTCTTGCAGCCAGTCTGAACGGAGGTTTGTAGCGTGTGACGTAAAGGAAGCGGCGGGAAACTGGACGTCACGTGGCCTCGCCAATTCCTCCTCATGTTGATCACATCAGTTTTGCTAACATCCCATCAAATGTGTCGTGAAAAAGGAGCTGATTTGAAAAGTGCAGCAGCTCTTTCGAAAACGTCACACACACAAAAGCTCTTTCTCTCTCACATTCACTTTCTCCCTCTCACACATACACGTTTTCCACACGCTCACAACAGACAAAAGTTTTCTCTAACAAAAACACGTTTCGTCTCTCTCAAATACACAAAATCAGTTTTTCTCACATTCACACAAGTTCTCGCACGCCTTTTTCCTCTTACACGCACGGATCGTGTATCATGGTGGGGGCATCTCATAGCCATAATGCATTTCTTAGCCCCGCCCCCTAACCATGAAAAAGGATTACCTACCCCCCCATTCCTTAGCCTAACCTCAACCTTAACCCAATTCAAACCTAAACTCTAAAACCAAGTCTTGACCCTCAAAATGAGGTCTGAACTTGTGAGGACCACCAAAATGTCCCCACAACGATAGTTAAACGTGGAAAAAACACGCCTGTTCGGGCCCCACAATGTAGCAAAGACAAAACCACACACACACACACACACATTTGCACCCAAGCATATACGTTCCAATTATGCAAATGATGTTGATAACAGTACTGAAGACATTTTATAGACTGCGCAGAATTGAAAATAAAATAATCATTTGTTGAATTTGCCACAATGGGAGGTTGCATTTGCAAAAGTCAGAATCTGTTTCAACCCCCCCTCAAAAAAAAAAAAACGACATTTTGATTTTTTTTTGAGGGGGGGGGGGGGGGGGACTTATCACAATATTGCGTTATTTATAAAAATGAGAGAAAAACATCATTTGCATAAGACAATGCACGAACACACTAACTTACCGCACACACAGCTGCTATTCCCAATTAGGTCCAAAGTGTGTTTTATTTGAAGGGCCCCGCGCGCGCACACACGCACGCACGCACACACGCGCCAACTGCATCAAAGCTCAGTACCTTGGCGGCGCATCAGCCTCCACGCCAAACAAACAAATGCGCACTCACACACACAAAATGCGTGTATTTAATAAAAAACTTTTTTTTTTGTTGCATCCGTCACGTTTGTGTTTTGCTGGCTATCGTGGATGTCACGTGACCGCGCCACCGCCACTATTTCTAGCAGGAAGTGGCACAAGCGATGTATTATTTTTGTAACCGTGCGACTACGAGGTGCTCGACTTCCTTTCAGACACACTTGATGAAAAAAAGCACAAAAGAAAAAACGAAACAAAAAACCTCCGATGGAATCTTAAGTGTGACAAAGATGGCGTCTTTGCACGCCGAGACGGCAACGCGAGCGATGAGCAAAAGAAATAGTGGTTGACTGGACCGGAAGCTGTTGTTGTGTACAATAATTTACTAGTTGCACTAAAAAGGAGCGTCTGAAAGTGTTTTGTGAAATGTGGTGCCGGCAAACGGACGAGCGTGACGGCGGCCTTCAGATTTTCAGGTTCTTCACAGAGTCCGCTCGCTTCTTCAGCAGCTCCGCCGCCTCTTGGAGCGAACGCAGGTGGCTGCTCACCAGCTTGTCCATGGCCGTCCGAGTGAACGAATGCTCTTCCTGAAAGGACACAAGTCAACAGGAAGTCAACAGGAAGTCAACAGGAAGCCAACAGGAAGCCAACAGGAAGTCAACAGGAAGTGCGCGCACAAAAACACAATTAGGCCCGCGTCTCCATTCTCATTTCCTCAATCAATTCGATTCACAAGAGTTCAGTTCAGTTTGATTTTTCCCGATTCAATTCACTTCAGCACAAGCTGATATCGATTCATTATGGAACGTCACAGGGCTGGGTATTGATTCCGATTTGTAAAATCGCATCGATTCACATTGATTTTCGACTCAGTGAAGGATTTCATGCAGTACCAATTTGACTTCTAGACGGAAAAGTACAGAGGAAGCCGCCAGGAGGTATGCAGGAAGTGCTGACAAATGACACAGGAAGTAGGAAGGAAGGCCAGAGGAAGAGGAAGTGTGGTGAAACGGAAGGAAGCGCACAACAAGTACATAGAAAACGCACAGGAAGGACACGGGACCGAAAGTAGCTACTGACAAGCTACGTTTATTTTCATCTGAGCTGAATCTTTATTTGAGCATGTCAGTTAGCTAATGCTAACCGCTAGCATGGGACACAGCTTGGCCTTGTCCGACAACCTGCACAGGAAGTGACTGACCTCTGTGGATCCTTCCAGGGACAAGTCGGCCATTTTGAGCGCCATTATGGCCACTTCCTGTCCCTTGATGTGCTCCAGGGCCTGCGCGAGCACGTCCTGCAAGCTCGCCGTTAGCTCCTGGAAGCCGCACACCACCGCCGGCTGCGGGAACAACAACGGAACCTTTAGCAGAGGCGGCGGACTTGGAGGGGATTGACTTTCTTTCTTTTTCTTTTTTTTATTGTGTGAATGCTGAGGCCTTCAACTTGATTAGTTTCCATTTTATGGCTTGCACTTTTTTAATGCGCTACTACTTTCCCATTTTTCATCCGATTCTCGCCATTCAAACTTCAACATATTCTAAACGTTCACGTGACGACCGCTTGCATTTGTCTTATTCCCAGGATTCACGCCTTACCCACAATTCCCGATTTCGTACCCTCATTTCCATTCAAGTCATTCAATTCACCTTGGAGATGATTTTCAACATCCAAGAAATTGCCAATTGAAATTCAAACCATTGCAACTTTCAACGGTTTTGCTCTTTGCAGGTCATCGCGCATCATTCCATGCTTTTCACTCCCAAATACTTCCCATTTCTCCAGAAACGTCTTTCTCTGGTCGATTGTATTGTTTTCGAGTCCTGGTTGAAAGCCGGCGAGTCCTTTCCAAAAGCGCATACCTGAGCTGCGCTTGCGTCCTTTTTCTTCTTCTTCTTTTTCTGCAGGCTGGACTTGAGCGGCCGCAGGACTTTGGTGCAGAACCCGGCCACCCACAAGACCACGCACGCCGTCTGTACGGAAGCGCAAGCAGCCACACGCCGTCAACAAGATGGCGGACAAGGAGAAGGACGAGCGAGCGGGCGGGCCGGCGCACCTCCACGAAGAAGATGAGGTTTTCTAACAAAGACGGGCGGATTTTCAATCTGCCGCCTTCCATGTCCAGCAGCTCCCCTTTGCACTTGTTCAGCATTTCTGCGAGCAGACAAGAAGAAGGTGAAGACGCGGAGGCGCCGGCAAACGGCCGAGCGTCGCGCCGAACGGCGTCCACCTTGAAGCTGAACGGCCAGCGACTTGAAGGCGTTGCACATCTGCGTCTGCAGCTCGCACGACTCGTCTGGCGGGAACGACACAAGTTCGCAAAAAAGAACGCAAAAGTTCATCACATTCGGTCGCCCACATTCATCCATTTTCATCCGTTTTCCACTTTGCCTATTAAAAAAAAAGCAAACGGCAATGACATTATTTCAAAGTTGTTGTTTTTTAGCGTTTTAGCAGGGGCGGAGCTACATGGTGGCCAGGGGGTGGACATGGCCACCCCTCGTCACTCTCTGGCCACCCCCATACCAAAGGTAAAATATTAGCATCTGTGGTTTTTCTTCATCATTATGATGATTATTATTATGTATGCGTTTTGTAATACACTTTAATGCAAACTTAAAATGAATCCGATTAGTCGATTCTAAAAATATTCAATAGTGACAACACTATCTTAGTGTAAACAGCGGACCACAGAAAAAAATCCTGACAAAGTTGAGACAATCAATAAAATGGATGAATGTCAAATCAACTTGTATGAAACGAATCAATAAAAGGCGGCGGCCTCGGAGGAAGGAGTTTGCGCTCACCGAGTCCGACGGCGTCCAGTTGGTGCACGTTGAGCGACAGTTGCAGAGCTGCCGCTTGACACTGGCAGCTGCCGCAGGACAGGGCGGCCGCCAGTCGGGTGGCCGGCGGGCCCAGGAACGGGTACTGTTGGGGGGGGAAGGAAAGTGCCGTCAGTAGCGTGTTGCCAGCCGGCATGCTATGCTACGCTAGCATGCTACGCTAGCATGCTACGCTAGCATGCTACGCTAGCATGGACTTTCAGGCGGACGCAACGCTAGCACACCTGCGTGCGTCTCTCAGCCAGCTGCGTGGCCGTCTGCAGGTTGTGTCCCAGCTGCGCCAGAAGGCCGCGCAGCGTCGACGTCTTGTCGGCCACGCCGTTCTCCGTCACGGCCGCCGCCGCCGGGGGCGGTGGCGAGGGCTTGCGCCCGAGCGCCGCCAGCGCCGCCAGGAGGCGCAGCGTGAGCGAGCGCAACCGTAGCCACGCGCACTCTTCTTCCAGGGAACGCCGCCGATGCTCCTCGTTCAACTTCCTGTCGGGCGACCGCGGCCAGATCGCATGTTCACAACAAAATCGGGGCGGGCAAAACTTTTGCCGGCAAGGGAGACATTTTATTTGTTTTCATACAGACAGTGAAGGTATTTAAAAAAAGAAATGTAAAAATGTGTATGTAAAAAAAGTGAAATGGCCAATAATCGATATTTGGAGCCGATATTCATTTCCACTAAAAGGGAAAATATTGGTGTCCCAAATTTATTTATTTTTTTTAAGCATGTTTATTGAACAACCTTTAAGATGTTGGCGTTTTAACTTTTTCACTTTTATTTGAAATAAAAGACGTCTTTGTTTTCAAATTCTAACAACACGTTCAGGGACCTCGCGGGATCATCAGCATGTTTTAAAGAAAACGTTCACTTGAAAAAGTCGGGTTCGGGCCGCGCAATCAAGCCAATTTCAATTTCATCGATTACACTCCACAATTGCGGAAGTTCCGATCAGATCTTTGTGATCAAGTGGTGGCTGCTGTTCCCGAACGAGCGCGATTGGCGGCGTGTGTTTTGTTACCGGTCGTTGGGGTCCCAGCAGGCGAAGACGGTGAGGTCTCTGTTGTCCCTCATGTTGTCCCAGGGAATGTCATCTTCCTCTGCGGACAAACACATGGCCTTCACACTCTCCTCCAGACTCAACACACTGGAAAACAACGTTTTAAGAAAAAAAAAAGAAAAAAAAGAAAAAAAAAAGAACAACACAACGTCGTCACAAAGGTGAACGGAGGCGGGCATTGCTTGTTTTGGGGGGGGCGCGCGTGCTCACATGTCGGCCTCGAGGAACAAGTCGAGCAGCATCCTCTCGGTGCGGACTTGGGCGAAGTGCAGCGACTGGTTCAGCCGGTTCCTGAGGGCGATGAACTCGGGGATCTTCTCAAAGGCGCCGTACTTGTACGCCTGGATGATGTACTCCGAGGTCTGCGGACAGAAAATTTGAATGGAAATCTTTTCCCAATCAGACTTTTTTTTATTTATTTGATGACCCTTAAAGGTGTGCTGGGAATGACTCGTAATTTTAAAAACGATTAGCGCGGTCAAAATTCATCGATGATCAAATTAATGGACAACTATTGCAATAATTGAGTCATCGTTTGGAGCCATTTTTTTTAATTTTAAATCTTGTCGTCATTCCAGCACATCAACAGTAATTGTTGACAGATTTTTGTAGTCCTTCTGAGATGAATCAAAATAAGACATTTGCAAATGTCAACAACATCAATCACCCCCCCCCTCGCCCCCCCTTAATCAGGGGAAAAATGCTTTTGCAATACACTTTAATGCAAAACTAAAATGAATCCGATTAGAGGATTGATTTCAATGAATAATTAGCATATGGGGCGCAGGATTCATTTGGGTTAAGCTCACGTTCAAACACTGGAGTATCTGTGACTTTAAAAAGCAGGTGAGTGACGTGGGTGTCGGCAAACGAGTGCATCTCGTGATCTCGCGTGTAAAACGTCATTATGGTAATGAAGCAGATTTTTAGCAGAAAAAAAAAAAGCATAACGTGCCAAAAATTAACTACACAAAAGTCATTTTCTTTGAAGGTTTAAAATAATACCGTATAAAGGTGCTAAATATGAAATAATTGAAGAAATATGTATGTATGTAAATAATAAATTATTACATTTATTCATTTAAAAAATGTATTACTTTTTTAATTAATTAATCAAAATAGAAATCAAATTAATAATAATTTTATTATACTTTTTTGTGTATACATTTTAAAATAATAAGAAATTGTAATAAATAATTGATGGTGGTATATCGAATAATAATCATAAACGTCCACCAAAATGTCTCATAGCGTGAAATGAAGTTGCTTCAATGAAATGACTTTTGCTGGCGCACGGAACGTCCGCAACGAGGACGCGGAGGCGCACTCACATCTTTCTGGTTGGAGTGGAAAAACCTGAGAGCAAAGTTGCAGGCTTGCGAGGCGGCGGCAAAGTGTCCCGAGGACTGCGCGTAGCGCGTCAGCAGGAAGCCGATGGTGTCGTGCTGGACGTGCTTGGCGTCCAGGCTGGCGTAAAGATCCACCACCGGCTCGAAGGCGCCCAGGCGGCAGAACAGCAGCAGCAGCAGCAGCTTCAGCTGCGCGTTGGACGGGCTGTTGGACAAACCTTCCTGGAGGAGGCCCAGGCACTGCCACGCCATCGTCTCGTCCCCTGGCAGGAAGAGGAAAAGAGAGAGACAGAAAGAGCGTAAGAGAGAAACAGACAGACGAGACGAGAGACAGACGAGAGACGACCCACCGCTTTCCATCCACAAGTCGATGTAGACGTGAGCCGCCATCAGGCAATACATGTCGGAAAACTGCAACTCCGTCTTCAGAGTGTTCTTCCCTGTCAGAGGGCAAAGACATTTTCAGGAAAAAAGCCTTCTAGAACAGCTCAAGTCACAGGTTTTCAAGAAACGTGTGCATTTTGACATTTTTTTTCCCCTTCAAAACACTTCTTGCAATTAATTAATAATAATTAAAAATATTTGTTTTATTTTCAGGAAAAAGCCTACAAGAAGAGTTATGTCATTTTTTCGCCAATAAAAAGTTTGTATTTTTCTGAAAATAAAATTGTACATTTTGAGGGGAAAAAACAGCATAAGCATCCCCCCCCGCCCCGCCACAAATATTCTTCCCCTAAGAGTGCTTTGGGGGAAAAAAGGATTTACTAGAACAGCTAAAGGTTTTTCTTTTCTTTTTTTTCTTCAAAATGCTGTTCCACTAAATGATTTTTTCTCTCCAAAAAACACTTATTCCCCTAAAATACAAAATTATTTTTTTAATGCAATGAGTAAAAAATTAATAACTCTTGGGAGAATAGTTGTCTGTATTCAAGAATATGTTTGTCATTTTTAGAGAGAAAAAAAAAAGGATTACGGTATCTTATTTCTCGAGAAATGAAATTAGGCTTATAGATTTGTATTATTTGATTTGATACTTATTGACTGTATATATCTTTGTATTTTATTTATATCCTTTTTGTTTAGCAGGATTCGTTTTTCTTCTTCTAAGATTTGGCGTGTCGAGGCCTGCCGCTGCGCGCTCCTCACCAAACTTGAGTCCGTGGCGATAGTGCGCCTTGAGCTCGGCGACCAATCTCAGCTTGGCGTCGGCATCGAGGACGTGATGCAGGCCGAGCGCCCGACTCAGCTGGCACGCGCACAGGTGCCTCTGCAGCGCTTTGGTGTCCTCCGGGAAGGCCGAACCCTCGGCGTCGGGTGCCGGCAATCCGCTCAGCCGGCGGAGCAGCTGAAGACGGAGAGATGCCGGTCACGTTGGGCCCCGTCTCGCCGTCGGATGGCGTCGGATGGCGCCGGCGCTCACCTGCACGTGCTGGTCGGCGGCGAGGAGGTGGAGGTAAATGTTGAGGTCTGTGATGCAGCAAGGCTTGTCGCCAAACTTGACGAAAAACTGCACCATCAGCTCTAAAGGCTCTCCTGCAAAAAAAAAAAGGGAAAAAAGGAGGAAAAAAAGGGGAAAAAAGGGGAAAAAAAGGAGAAAAAAAGCAATTTAGCAGCCATTTCATACATGTTAACATCAAAGTGTGGTTGCATCTTTTCAACCAGCAAATGTACGTTATTTGTAGTTAAAAAGACGAGTCAAATAAAAAATAAAAGCCGCTATGTCAGGGGTGGCCAAGTTGGGTCCTGTTTTCCACGTTTCCCTCCACTAACACACCTGATAGATGATCAGGATGGTTACCGGGTTTCTGCAAAGCGCACTGGTGAGCTGATCATTAGCTTCAGCTGTGCTGAAGGAGGGAGACACGGAAAACGGGCCGGATAGCGGCTAGCGAGGACCGGACTCGGCCACCCCTGCGCTAGGAACAGTCTGTTTTTCTTTTCAAATTCAGAGCAACTGGTATTCGGAATAGGACGCAACCTGCGGAGCGCACAAATACACACGTTTGTATCACATTTATTATTGCTAAATGGCGTTATAGTGACTCCATTTTATTGGCATTTTGATGCCTCTGGACATCACATTGAATTCATTTGAATGCAATTCGGGGCCTGAATTTGAGCAAAGTCCATTCAATGACTTTTAAGGCTTTTTAATGACGCGTGCATAAACGAAGAAAAAAGAGAAAGATGAAAAGTTGCGCTAGCGTGGAGCGGGTTGAAGCGTTTTTTGTTGTTGTTGTTTTTACCCAGCTGGCTTTCCTGCGGAAGGCGTCGCTGCCGCAGCCGGTGCATGAGCTCCAGCCGCGCCAGGTAAGGTCCCCGCAGCGAGCGGGCGTCTTTGCCGTCCTCGCCGGCGATCCTCTCCTCCACGAAGCTCGCCACCTCCGCCACCGTGTGGTGCACCGCGCCTTCCGGGCAGCTGCGCACGCGGCGGCCAACGAAGTCGTGAACGCTCAATCTGGCGTCCCCATTTGGACTGAAAACGGACGCTGTGTACTCACTGCTCTCCATCCTCCGGCGGACTCCACGACTGATCCATGAGATGAAAAAGCGAGTCGAAGTAGGCCAGGTAGAACTGCCAATCGTCAGGGCTGCGAGAGGAGGGACAGCAAGGCGTTCAAACTGCGCCGCTTCCAGTACACGTTTGTGAGTGTCTAGCTTGGTTTTGGTTTTGGCCCAATCAGAATCCAGCCTCCTTCTGTTGCTATGTCAATCTAATCTCAATCGGGAATCTTAAATTATACAGTCAACTCTATACCCGCCGATTGGGAATTGACTTCTATCAGAATGAATTGAGGCGGTACTTTGGCGCCATCTTGCGGTAGCTTGAAGGCAATACATCTTTGAACGAGACTAAGTTTCTGCAGAAATTGCATGGAAATGCTGAAAGCAAAGCAGAATGCTGGTGAAGTCAATGACAAAGCATCAATTGTAGTTGAAAGACATGAATAAAAAGAACACTTGAACCCGTGGTCCTGTCCAATTTTTTTTTCTGGTAATGCTTAGTTTTAGTTAGCTTCCGTATTCATTTTTATTTTTTAAATGCATATTACTTGTGCGCAATATTTAATGAGCATCGTGGTCAAATAAAAAAAACTAACGTTACATTTGGACTGAGTTAAATGAAAAAGCAGGCGAGCTGAGCCATCGGAGTCAAAAGTCAAGCAGGCCATTTTTTTCCCGCCAAGGAGCGGCATCGTCTGAAGGTGCTTTTCTATTGGCTGCCGCTAGATGACATCACTTGTCACGTGTGACAAACTTGAAAACGTCTTTATTCCAGTTAATATCGAAATCAATATACCTAAAATCACATTTAAAATGTATTAAATGACTGCCCAAAGACATTTTCACTATAATTATAGTTTTAGTTTGTTTTGTAAACCTACTTTTCTTTTCTTTTTTAATCATTTTTGTTATTTGATTTGTTTTTCGGCTAAAAGAAGCTTGTTAGACGTCAAGAAAAGGTGAGTCTGACTTTTTGAGCAGGAGCTTGTGGGCGAGGGCGTTGCACTCGGGCCAGCGTCGCAGTCGTCGGTACAGCATCATGCACTTGCTCTCTCGACTCTGGAGCTCGCTGGTCAGCTTGTCTGCGGCGGTGACAACGCGCGGTGAGGACGTGGGGGAGACCGAGACGCGCGGGGCTCGCGTCGCTCTTTACCTCCTAGCGGACCCCGGACCACGTCCAGCGCCTCCTGGCATTTCCCCAAGCGCTCCAGGATCATGAAGTAGAGCTGCACCTGCCATCGCACGCCAACAACAACTTTCAATCGTGCAAACGCAACATGGACACAAGTTTTGGTGCAGGACGCAAAGACTTCCTTTCTTTGCAAATTTCTGGATGTTAGTGCGCGTCGGTGGCAAATTTTCTTAACAGATGCTTTGTGAGCAAAATGTTGATGGCAAACGTTTTAAAGCCGCATACGATCTTACATCATCACAAATCAGGCGCCTGATATGAGTTCTTTTAAAACACTTTTTACTAAAATGAGCGAGTTCATTTGAAGTTAATTTCAAGTTCCTTTAACTCTTTGACTGCCAGACGTTTTCAGAAAAGGGATGCCGTGGGTGCCAGCCCATTTAAGCATTTTGACTGATCTTTCAAGGTCCACAGAAAATTAGGATTTGGACTATGGAAACACACATACTAGCAAATGAAAGATTGGACTCTCATCTTTCATCAGAAAAAAAAGTTTGTTTCTACCTTATTCCGTTTTTCAGTAATCAACAATAGAAAATGGTTAGTTTCACCTCTGTTTGGAAACAAACGTCTTTTAACGTCTTTGGCACTCCTCCCTAGGATTTTACTAAACGTTATTTAACGTTTTTGGCAGTCAAAGAGTTAATGCTACTCTTTTTTTTTTACGCACGATTCATGACAACACGTGATTAATTGACACGTCAAAATTCAACAGCAAAACATTTGATAATCGTGCATATATTTGTGGACAATGAGCTCATATTGTATTTTACCATTTTAAAAAGGCGCATCATTTCACAAGTTACTTCATGCAAAGAATCAATTTCACACGCGTTGTGTACATCTTTTTCATTTGAACTCAATTCTATTCATCAAAAAGTGACTGTATCAATGACTAAAAGATGCAGCCATATTTATATTATTATTTCTATCGAGTTGAACATTTGTTTCCACTTTTATGTTAGCAAGAGTATGAAAACTTTGGAAAAAATATTTGCTTGTACATTTAGAACAGATCTCAAATTTGCCATAATTGCGAGTTAACGATTGAAGTCATTCAATTGAAAATTGAAAATCGCCAGAAACCCCAACATTTTCTTACACAATGCCACATTACGAGATAGGATGAAAATAGCTTTCAAACGTTCCCTAATTGATTGATTGATTGATGTCCAAATACTTTTGTGGGCATGATTTTCCTGCGTGAAAGCGCCTACCTCGGCTTCCGCTTCGATTTTGTCCTCCTTGACCATCTTCTCCACCATGCGTTCCGCCAGGGGCAGGAACATGGTTTGAGACAGTTTTTCGTCCTGTGCCGAGATGGCCTGAACGACCACAACATGACATCCAATTAAAAGACGTTTGCTTTTTGGGGGCGGGAGAATGTGTTGTTGAAGAGAATGGCAACTCCGTGTTACCTGCATGACCAGACTCATGACGGACCAGAAGTAATACGGGTTCTTGGGGACGATTTTATACAAGGCCATCCCTGCCTGAAGAGACAAAATCAATCATCAAGTCATGAATCACCAAATGTGCGCGCAAAAATCTTTCACACAAGAATCTTGCAAAATCATAATTCTGTGCTCATTTCCGACGCTAGCGTTAAGCTAACAGATTTTGTTTGATGAAACCTGCTCGTGTGCGTTCGCACTTCTTTACCTGCTGCATCTTCTTGTACTCGCCGACGCGTGCGTACGCCATGAAGAGGTGCGAGTGATACTCCTCGCTGAGCGGCACCTTCTTCACCGCCGCCTCATACAGTTTGGTCACCAATTCGGCTGCAACCAACACACGCACACACGTGCACGCCAATTAGCACGCACAATCCCACCATTGCACCTGCGTGCGTGCGTGCGTGCGTGCGTGTGTGTGTGTGTACTCACGCCGATGCATCTCCCTGTAGAGGATGGTGAGCGCTTGTAGGGAGTTGTCGTCTGTGGGCTCCAGCGAGGTCACCTCCTGCGCCAGGGAGAAGGCTTCATCTTGCTTGCCCGTCCGCTGGAGCCCGATGGCCTTCAGCACCTGCAGGAGGAGGAGGAGGAGGAGGAGGAAGAGGAGGAGGAAAATGAGGAGGAGGACAACAAGGAAGAGTATGAGAAGGAGGAGAAAAAGTAACAAGAGGAGGAACAATCAAAGGAGGAGGAGGAAAGAAGTTTGGAACAGGAGGATGAGGAGTAGGAAGAGTGAGAGAAGAAAAAGAGGGGAGGACCATGTGGAGAAGGATGAAGAATAATAAAAGGAGGAAGAGGAAAATGGGAAGGAAGAGAACAGGCGGCCAGCGAGGTGTATGAGAAGGAGGAAGAGTAGAAGGAATAAGAGGAGGAACGAGTAGGAGAGGACAGAAGAGGAAGAGGAGGAGAGAAAGGGACAATGAGGAGGAGGAGAAAAGGAAAGAGGTGGAGGTGGACAAGAAATGAGGGTGGAAGGAGGAGAATGACAAAAAAGAGGAGGAGAAGGGAAGGTGAAGGAACAAGTGGAACAGGAGGATGAGGAGGAGTAGAGGAGAAGAAATAAGAAGAGGAAGAGGAGGAACAATCAGAGGAGAAAGATGAGTGGAGGAAGTAGGAGGAGGAGGAGAAGGAGGAGAAAAGGAAGAAGGGGAGAATAACAAAAATGACAAAAAAGGGGGAATGGGGAGGAGGAGGAGGAGGAGAAGGAGTAGGAGAAATAAGAAGAGGATGAGGAGGAACAATCCGAGAAGAAAGAGGAGTAGAGGAGGACAAAAGAGTTTGGAACATGAGGATGAGGAGAAAGAAGACAAGGTGGAGCAGAGGAGGAGGAAGAAGAGGAGGAACGTCATAGCAAGTAGAGGAGGAGGAGGATGAAGAGAATGAGGAGAGGAGGGCAAGAAGTAGAAGGAGGCAAACGGAGCACAAAGAGGACAATGAGGAAAGGCAGGAGTAGAGAAGGAGGACGAGGAGTAGGCCGGGCCATCAAAAACCGCAAGTGATGTCATCATACTTTGCGTCATTCAGCTCTTTGCTCAAGCAACATTTGGACGTGCATTGAAAAAGGTCAAATGGACCCTTTTGGGAAAAATTCTCTGGCGGCCATTTGCCGACGATACCTTCGCACAGTGCAAGTCTTTGTGCTTCTTCAGCAGCTTGTCTGCCTGCTGGATGGCCATCTTGTTGTTGCCATTGTCAAGGTAGTCTGAGGGCAAACAAGCAAACATTCAAACGCACGTCAAAACAAGCCATCGGCTCGCAAACATTGTGGGCGTGGCCTCAGCTGTCGCTCGGGCGTCGCCGCCACCAGCTGGAGAAAACAATGCAACTTTGCAGTGTCTTTTCAGGGTCTTGCTCATGATCTTGACGTTATCGGCAGGTTGCGTGTCAACTGCAGCGAAGCGCGGCTATTTTGCGGCTGCTCCTTTTGCACCGCCGTCGTACAAACACAGTTTGGCCTCTCGGGGACAGCTGCCTGCCAAAATTAACTGCAGCAGACAGCGATTGGGTCGCAGCGCTCCTCTCTCTCGCCGCCCCACGAGAAGGCAAACGTTTACTGACACTTATCAGCAGCTAACATCTACTTCAGTTACGTTGTCTTCACGCCCGATAGTCCCGCGACAAGTGTTCAAAAATGAACACCTTGACCATCATCACACATTACACTCGATCAATACAGCAGCTCCATAAGTGTAATTAAGGGGATTTTATTTACATTGAAGATAAGTGAATAATTCTTCACACGTTAAGTTGCTATTGGAAAAAATAATGGATACAAACAAAGCAAAAACAAAAACAATTTGCTACACCAATTAACTTAGCAAGAAGTAGGTATTGACGTGAGAAAGGTATTGTTTTTTTTTCTTCCATGTCACCTTAGGGCTCCGTAATTTTACAATTGTTTGCATATGACAAGAAAGGAGCTCTTATTTGACATGACTTTGAATGACTGATGGGTTTATTCTGGCTAGCCACATTCCAGGTGCAGGGTGCAAACTTGTGCAAGGATATGATGTTGATTATTTTTACATCCTCTGGGGGAAGGGGTATTGTCAATTGAGTAATAATAATTTATCATGGGTCTATTTTTAAAATATATATATATATATATACATATCATTCAAACCTGGCATTCGAACAGGGGTGTGTAGACTTTTTATACCAAATGGATTTCTATTATTTTTGTGGAAGTGGATGCAAGTTAATGCTGGGAATAACAAGCTGAAAAAAAACGTAAGGTGTCATGACAAATACAGAACAAATAAGAGGAAAAAAGCAACACGTGTTTTGAATGTCATTGTCATTTGCTATTTCTAAAATGATCATCTCAGAGGGGGATTTGAAATTCTAGTCTTTTGTGGGGGATTGTGCCACTTTTGTAAACATACCTCCCAGCACAAGTATACATGATTACCGAAGTAATGACGTACGTGTAAATACTGTCGATGAATCCAAAGACCTGTGACAGCTCCACGCTAGTTAGCCGGCTTAGCATGAAGCATTGTCCCGGGAAATGCTAACTGGAAGCTAACCACTTAGCCGCTCAACTCCCGGCACAAGAGCGACAAAAGCCCAAATGTGAGCGCACCCAGCGAGGCTAAACTTGACCGACTGTCAGCCGGCGGCGAAAAACCGGCACAAAATGAACAAGTTGTGCTGGAAAAAAGACGACGAATCAATGAAAGTCGTGCTAGGCGACACGTTAGCATCCGCAGCTAGCTGTCAAATAGCGCCCGTTTGCACCGGATGTGAAGCAGACTCGCCGGGAAAGCAGTCAACATTGTCTGACTGTTTTTCTTAGATTTTGCATACGTTAGCACCGGGAGGCTACCGGCAGAGGTTTGGAGCGCACCCCCGGCTGTGGTGGCGGGGGCAAGCCCAGGGAAGGTGCACTGTCATAGGGCGAAGCGGGGCAGCGGAACCCGTGGTCGTCGATGGAGGGGCCGCGAAAAAGCTGCCCCTCCGGTCGGGACACAGTGGCGTTCGAAAGACGCCGTGCAACGACGCTCAAGCGAAGCCGACGTGCGCGTCCGAACGTGCCGGCTGGAGCTCACCGTATATGGGTCTGAGTCTCCGGTCGTTGGGGTCTTGCACATGGCCTCTCGCCGCCATGGTGGTTTAGTTTACCTGCTGCTGGGGAAGTGTTCGCGCATGCGCACTAAGCTACGGTAGCATGCACGGTAACAGCATCCACAAAAGTTCAAATTTAACTCTTCTCTTGCATGTTACACGCATTCACGAGTTCAATTGTAATATCATCCTATCATCTTCATTTGGATGATTTTCTCTTGGCTACACTGCTTCCAATATTTTTATTTGGATATGAAATTTTATTAAATTTTTTTGGTCCAATCAGATTTCAGCTTCGACTTGTTGCCATGTTATACTTAAACTGCTCAGGGTTAGTGGTAGGCTGGCCGCCAATGACGTCACATTTTTCCATTCTGTGATTGGTTAGTCAGACAAAACTCAATAACTGGCAACTTCGGCACGCAAAACACATCAGTAGCAATATGCGCATTGTAATACATTTAATGATCTGCATCTCTGCTGAGTATGACATATTCTATTATTTATTTTAATTTATTGACGTGCGTACAAAATGATCACAATATTAGCATCCAACGGTTGTTCGTAACGAATCAAACGACGACAGCCCTCTTTTGAATGAAAAAAATGAATGGGAAATAAATCCCGTAACTATTCTAAATGAAGTATGAAGTCATGTCATTTTGAACCCATTTTGACATCTCAAGCCCTGTTAAAAATACGCATTTCAGCATAGTAGGGCTGGGCGATAAATCAAAATTTCTATTTTTAAATTTTGATTCTCAAGGCATCAGTGTATTTCTGTGGAAGTTGATGAAACATAAATGCTTGGCAAAAACAACAATTAGCCATCAAAACAAAACAAGCAGCACACACTAATTTTTTGAAATTTATTAGATATTCTGTTGTGTTCCGTTGTCTAGACCTTCAGTCACAGCTAGCCAACTGTGACAATTAATGAAAATAAGGAACTAATAATTATACATTCACTATTGATACCCCTGAATGTTGCCTTTGTGACCAGTCCTTCCATCAATGAAAAAAAAATCTTTTTTTTTTGCCGTGGTTGCCTCTGCTTCTCGTCCTCCCGTCACAGTCAAACCTCAGCTGGCATCATTCTTTTTATCAAAATGATTTCCCTTATCAAACACACAGAAAGCAAATCAAAACAAACAAGAGGGAAAATGAGAAAATGCTAACATGTCGTCCGTTGTGTTGCCGTGTGAGGTTTCAACAGGTTGAAGAAAAGAGAAAGAAAAAAAAAACACCCTGCATTGTTTTGTTGTGAATGCAGCCATCACACGAAAGCTGCTTGAGCATTTACTCCATATCCAACATACTAGTAGCCTTGTCCAACTAGACAATCTGTACACTACTAGTCCGACTAGTGAAGCACAAGATGCAACTGATTGAATTTATGCCACAAGTCATACTAGTAGCGCGCAGATGTCAATTGGTGCAGTTTTGCCGAGCTCGTGACAAAGTAGTTCTCTTAAAATGACTAGCAGGACAGCATCGCTCTACTCCTGCGCTCAATTGTTTTACTAGTGATGAAAATGCACACTACGTCATTCACAGACCTGACACTGGACATGAAGGATATGGAATCAACGCTCAGTGGGATTTCCATCCTCGACTTGGATGGCAGTTGGAGCAACACACACGATTAACTGGTGACAAGAAAGAAACGAGACTGCGGCGGCTCGCTTCCTTTTTTTTTTTTTTTTGGAGGTCACGCTTCGCAAACGCGGTTAAGCCATGTTAGCAGTACAGTATCAAACCACACATGAAAAGCGGTCCCAAAAGTACACTTATGACAAACAGCACAACTTCCAAAGTCTTCAGCTAGTTAGCCGCTGAAGCTAGTCGAAAAACACAGCTGGTGTCGACCTCGATGCACGAGCTCATACTTCTAAGGGCGTACTCACGCGAGGACATTCCCACCATATCCAGATGGATTATTTCCATCGTGCTATCGTGACAAACTAATCGATTAGCAACTTCATTCATTCATTCACTTTAGTACGTGAGCACGTAGAAGAGAAAAGATTAGGCGATTAATTTCGGCTTGTCACGTCGGTTGAGGGAGAAAAATGTCCACACGTTGCAAGTCGGACAAGTTTAGGCACCTCACGTTTGAAACCAGCATTTATCGCAGTAGGAAGTCGAAAGAGGGTGACGTCATTGTGACAAATGATGACAAATGGCGTGTAATAAAACAAAAAAACAAACTGACGCTCACTTTGAGGTGTGCATCGGTATCTGTGTACATACCTAAAAAAAAAAATCAACAGTAGCCCTTATTTGAGTCTTTTTGTTTTACAATTTGAGGAGTCACAAAATCAAAAAAAAATAATAATAAATTCCCAAAGTAACTTTTCTGCTTGAGGTTTTTCACAAAAGGCTCATTATTTCCACTTTTTGGTGAACGCAGCCAGCCCATCCTACTGCTACAAAAAAACGGTAAAACCAAGAAACTTTTTCTTTTTAACAGTAGTCAGGTTTCCATCCAAAAATGTTTCAAAAATTTTAAGCGAATTTACTGAAAATGTGCAAAACGGACATGCGACTTCTGCCCGTCTCCATCTGTTCTTCTTTTGCGAATATTGAGAACGGACTCTGTTGCTGTAGGTGGCGCTATACGCCATAGAGATGTGATCCAGCAGTCATTTAAAAGAAGAAGACGACCAGGAAGCGACTGCCGGTCTTCAGCTATTATTCCAAGCACAGTAGTCGTATTGATTTTCATTAGGCAAGGTGCTAGCTATGGTGACATTACAGGAATTACAGGACGCGCCTACGTCACTTCCCATCGTATATCGAACACGATTATACATTGGAGCGCTCGTCAAAAGTCTTGGACTTAAGTGGAATGTGCCTCGTGCGAGTACGACTTCAAAAGTGGCCGAAACGACAGCACAACACTTAAAATGACGACAGGCCCCGCTCTGACGCCGCACGCGCAAACGGTGCCTGGACACGGGTGCTAACAAAAACGGATGTGACATCTTTCATACAGGTGGTGGTGGAGGCGGTCTCGGGGTAAAGCTAAGTCGGGAGAACGCCCGCCCGCCTCGCTTCAGTACCGAGCAGTTGCGGGCGCTCGCCATTCGCGGGCCGGGCTGCCTCCCGACAACACGGACAAAATACTGCGTTGAAGTACAGACAAACACGTAGAATAACAACAATGGGGGGAGATCATCATAAAAATGGTCGCCCAATTTTGGTGAAGACCTTGACGTCTAAAAGCACATTCGTCTCCTAATGGCCAATTTAAAAGGCTCCACGTTAGAGTAAAAACAAAACCAGTCCGTCGGAATCGCCAACTATCATTTACATTTCAGGCAAATTACGTCTGTGCAAAGAGGGTTTTTTTTTGTCTTTGTGTACGTATATATAATATATATATTTATATATGCAAAACCAGGTTGTTGTTTTGTTGTTGGAGCAGAGTGGGGAGGGGTCTGTACAGCAGCGGGGGACCAGGGCCACTTCCTCCTGGCGGGCGGCGGTGGTTGTGGTGGTGGTGGTAATGGTGGTGGTGGTGGGCGTGTCTCCGATGACATCATCAAGACAGGGTCGGGATGGTTTGGCTCATTGCTCGTGAGCAGCACTGGTGCCTCGAATCGGACCGGTCTTACGCAGCTGGGTGAGGTAAACAACAAAGCAAAAAGAAATGAGAGTGAAATCTACAGTGCATGCAAGACGTGCTACATGGAAAGTTGACGGCAGAGTGCGACGGCGTATTAGGGCCACGTGTAAATCTTTTTTTTTTTTTTGAGGGCGCGGGCAATATTTCAAAAAATTAATAAAAGTGGCAAATTTGCCACTTTATAAATCGGCAAATTTGCCACTTTATAAGTTGGCATATTTGCAAGAAAAGAAACTTACGAGAAATACTTGTAGCGTATGTTTGTGCCGATACTTTTTCGCTCGCGTTTTCAATTAAGAAGCTAGTAACGGCTTTCACCGTATCATGTTAAGCATTCACACTTTGAAGCGTACTGCTGGCAACAACGACGCCTCGCTTTGCCAAAGTCCACACCCTGAGGATCAAGCATTTAAGTTAATTTGTTCAAAATAAATATTTACTTGTACATTTATGTTTCCAGAATTATTATTTACACATTCATACTTTTTTTTTTTCTGTACAAGTATCTTGTCGAATCTGCTGCTCTCCGTCATTGACTTGCATTTACCTAAAGTATGCTAGCTTCTGATTGGTTAGTGTTTAGTCAGCTGGTAGGCAATCAGGAAGTGTTGTCGCTCGAGCTGCCGTGCATGACGAGTCAAGTTTCAATTAAGAATCAATCCATCTTCATCCTGCCTTTTCATTTTAGAAACAGTGTCTTATTAACCACCAAGCAATCCTCACATTAGACTATAGCTACGCTACGTGTATTTCTCGTAAGTTTCTGAGTTTTCCCCCCGCAAATTAGCCACTTTATTAACTCGCAAATTTGCCACTACATTAAGTCGCAAATTTACGATTTTTTAGTTAGCCACTTTTATAAATTGCGAGTTTTTCCCGCAGAATATGGCCCCTGCCCTCTAAAAAATATATATTTATACGTGGCCATAATACGCCGTCGTAGAAGAAAAAGCGATGAGAGAAAGTGAATGAATGACAAATGACAAGAAATGACAAACGCAAGCAGTTGGAGGTTTCAAAATTGTGAACATGCTGGCCCTACAAATAGTTCATAATCCATTACCCGGACTGTATTTCCCTTTCTCTTAAAATATATGTAGTCGAGTTCTAGGTAAACGACATTGAATAATGAATCGACTTTTTCTGAGTCACACCAAGAAGAAACGGGGCTGGTTGCGGTCGTCTAGCGTGTCAAATCAACGTCGCTCGTTTGCTTGCTAGCAAGTTCCATCCTCAAAAACTGGGCTACAAAAATATACAGCGTATTTCTGGATGCAAATGCACTTCGCTGGTCTGAAAATGATTTCCTATCAATAGTGTATCTTTCTTCATCCACTTAAAGTGAACAATTGCATGCACTCTTTGGCTAATTGAATCCAGTTAAGACGGAGGAGTCGCACATCGTCACATGAGCTCGGCAAACCGTACTGTCAAAAGAGACATTAGAGACCAAATACATCACAAAAACATCCGTCTGTATGGATCCACAAAACATTGGAACATTGTGATGAACCAAACAGTGCATTAGTGTTAGTTTATTGTACGCGGGCCCAAGAGCTAATTAGAGCTGCACCAGAACAGAAAAATATGACAGCAGCATCCAATACGGAGAAATTCATTTTCTTCTACCTTTCGTCGTGTTTTTTGTGTGTCATTTTCAATCATTTTAGATTTTTCTGCCCCTCTTCATCCTTTTTGGACATTTTCTGGCCATTTTTGACATTTTGACTTTTTGTTATCAACGTTCTGCCATTTTTGGCAATTTTGTGTACATTTTGGTGCATTTGGTCATTTTCAGGATTTCTTCATTTGCTTTTGGACATTTTCTAATTATTAGTTTATAAAAAAAAATAAAAATTCTGGCATTTTTAGCAATTTCATAGATATTTTATGGTAAATTTCTGCTTTTGATCTTTTAAGGACATTTTGAGGTCACTTTTAGGTAACAAAACATTTTCTACCTTTCGTCTGTCTTTTTCCTAACAACTTAAAAATTTGGACATACATTTTTGTTTTACTATTTAATTCCTTTTTAATCTAAATCAATTCATTTAAAGAATATTTTAAACATTTTAATAAAAAATATTAATTTCTAACTTCTTTTTTTTTTAACCACAGCGTTATTTTAATCTGTAAAGAACTTTTGAGTTACAATTTTTGTATGAAAAGTGCTTTATAAATAAAGTTTTGATTGATCGATTGCCTAAAGAGCGCCACAGATAAGGAAGGCCAAGCAAAAGATACAACGGTCTTTCTCAAGTGGCCTCATTCCAACAGCAATGAATCTCAGCGAGGAGGAAACGGATGTGAGTGATGACGAAGAGGAAGTTTGAGTTTGAGCGACTTTGAAGCGTGATGAAGGACAGACAAAGAGCAAAGAGCTCTCCATGCAGGCGGCGGTGGCGGTGGCGGCGGCGGCGGCCGGCCGGTCTCCATGCGTGACTTACTCGACCTGCCTCTAGAGTTTGACTACAGCGACGGCGTCTACTCGTCTGTCGCCGAGGTGCCTCGCACGTCGCCCTTCTGACGCATCTAATGTGACATTACAAGGTTAAAAAGCTCCGCCGGCACGTCGAGCGGAGAAGCGAGGAAAAGGTTACCTCCTCCAGCTCCCTTTGGGTCTCCTCCTCCATGCGCCTGATGTCCTCCATGGTCAGGCCCACCCACTTGTCCACCCAGCAGAAGAGCTGACGGTGGAAATTGGTGAAGATGCGCTTTTCTTGCTGCGGACACCAAAGCAGTGGCCAAGTGAAATCTTACATTTGTGTCTCAAGGCACGTTTGAAGCTTGAAGGACAACAACAATGATCAGCGATTTATCGTTTTTTTTAACCTAACATTGTCCAAATCTTCAGACTGTCAGCCTCTTGACATGAAATATTCTCATGAAAGCAAACCGAGGGGTGCAAATGGCCTTTTTACCCTGTGGATGAAGTTCTCCACTCTGGTTTGGAAGCCCCACCACCGGAACTTGACCGAGACCAGCTTGTACGCGCACATGTACGGACAATCCGTCTTCAGCTCGTTCTGCGCAGGGCAAAGAGCTGCAATTTACCAAATAAAAAAAAACAAGGCTGCTCAATTGCTGCTGCCCGCGTCCTCTACCTTCCACTCTGGGCCGAGGGGGCCTCTTCCGGTTTTGGCCGAGTGGAAGAGGGACGGATCTTCTTCTGCTTTGTAGTCCTGCAATAAAAGACCATCGAGAGCCGAGGAGAAAATGTGTCACTTTAGAGAGCAAATATATGCACTCGCCCAGAAGACGTTATCATGCATTCCATAACACAAATGGACACAAAAAAACAAAAAAAGTTTTTCCTAATTGGGTTGCACAGAGGTTTAAGGTCACAAACTCACAATGGTGGATTACGTTTCTCAGCCTAATTTTTTTTATATATCACCAAACCTAGTAACAGAACAGGAATGTGTAAACATTTGATGCGCCTGCACAACATAACTTTGCCATCAACTATGAGAGGTTTGCAACAACAGTGAAGAAGCTAAAAGTGGGTTTTGTTCTTCTCGCATGGTGCTGTTTTAATCCGGCAGGTCAGTGTGGGGTGGGGGTGGGGGGGGGGCAGCAGATGGAGGTGGCGCTTTAAGCCGCACCTCCGCCCTGATCCACTTAAGTCATTACTGCACGCAGGCTCGTGTGACAAACTGCGGCTCAAAGCGGGAGAATGCGTCCTTTTCGAGTTGAAAGCAGTGCAAGTGTCGTCGTGTAAGATGTCGTCGTGTAAGAGCGCTGAGAAGACTGACCCAACGTGTGGGCCGGCACCGCCACACACAAGCTGCTCCTCTACAACGGCGTGTTAGGGCCACGTATAAATAGATTGTTTTTAGAGGGCGGGGGCAATATTCTGAGCAAAAGACGAACACATTTGTGAGAAAAAAAAACCTCAGAAACTTACAAGAAATACACGTAGCGTGTTACTCGGATGTTTATGCCGATACTTTTTCGGTCGCGTTTTCAATTAAGAAGCTAGTAATGGTTTTCACCGTATCATGTTAAGCATTCACACTTTGAAGCGTACTGCTGGCGACAAAGACGCCTCGCTTTGCCAAAGTCCTCACCCTGAGGGTCAAGCATTTAAGTTAATTTGTTCAAATAAATATTTACTTGAACATTTATGTTTCCAGAATTATTATTTACACATTCATACATTTTGGCAATTTTTTTGATACAAGTATCTTAAGTTGACATCTTAAGTTGACGTGTCGAATCTGCTGCTCTCCGTCATTGACTTGCATTTACCTAAAGTATGCTAGCTTCTGATTGGTTAGTGTTTAGTCAGCTGGTAGGCGATCAGGAAGTGTTGTCGCTCGAGCTGCCGTGTATGACGAGTCAAATTTCAATTAAGAATGAACCCGTCTCCATCCTGCCTTTTCATTTTAGAAACTGTCTTATTAACCACCAAGTGGCAAATTTGCAAGTTTTTCTCTCTGAATATTGCCGCCGTCCTCTAAAAATTTTTTTTTATTCATTCGTAGATCAATTTATATCAATATTTATACGTGGCCTTAATACGCTGTCGTACTTCTCTTACGTTCAATTTGTTTTTATTTTTGGGCTCTATTTCAGATGCAGTTGTTGACAATATATAGCAAAAGTTTGTTTTAAGCAGTTGAGAACTCACGCCTGCCGCCACCTCCTCTTTGTTTGCGATGTCTATGGGAACCACCTCCACGCTTCTCCACGTCGGCTCATCCAGGTCGTGCACCTGACACATGACACGTGATGACATCACAGTCAGCATCACAACATCCAGGAAGCAATTCACTCTTTGTTTTTCTCTCTGCTGACTCACGTTTTCTACGGTTCCCATGTCCGGCTTGTGCCACGTCTCGATCTTGATCTCAAAGTCATCTTTCATGTATTCGTTCTGTGAGGCGGCAGAGGAGATTATCAGCTCGAAATCTGTATTGACAAGTGTGTCTGAATTTAATGCTTCTTTGCCCCCCCCACACACAAAAGAGTAATAATCTGGTGAGAATGAAGTTGTACTTCTATATGAAAGCCAATTTATGAGGATTAAAAAAATATGCTGTCATTTGATGAGAAAGCAGTATTTTGAAACAAAAAGCCATATTTTGCAAAGGAATAAAGTTAAGCTTTTTTTTTTTTTTTTAGAACAAGATATGATCTTATAAGAATAAAGTTGACGTTAGCAGGCGGTGTTGACAGTTGTAGCTGATCTCTGCCAAGTGATTTAGCAAGCGCGCCATGAATGGAGGCCGGGAATTATCAGTAAATCCAATCAACCAATAAGGCGTTTACGTAGCCACCATGCTGCTTTTCACCAGTGCAGCGCGATGACGCGTCCTAGCGCTCGGCACAAGACAGATGGCGCTACCGCTAACGCGTGCCGCTAAAGAGAAAGATGACACTCACCGTCACGACTGCAGCAGGCGGCGGGAGGAAAGAAAAACAAAATCTGTTAGTGTCACGAATCGTCACTTTGCAATCGTCACAATCGTCAACCTGCTATGGCTAGCTAGCGGGTTGTATTCCATTTGTAATTGTTGTATTCCATTTGTGCAGTTCTAGTACCCTCTAGTGATTAGTTTATTAGTTCAGTTTAATTTTAATTAGGAATGTTTTAGCCATTGTGGTGACTATAACTCCCATAAATCAGTCATACAAGCAAATATTTTTCAACCTTTCCATAAAAAACAAAACAAAACACTTGACATCCGCTTCCGCCAAACAGCATTCCAGACTACATACAAGACGACCTTGAAACTTTGCGCCACTGAGCCGATAGTACATAAATGTGCGATGACATGACATGGCCGAGCCGAGCTCTTTCACTGCCGTTATGTACAACACAATAATGTGCTTGTTTTTCCAATATGAGTTTTTTTCTGTGTTTACAATACCGTGAGCGCCAACCTCCTCACAATATTGTGATATTTATCAAATCGTGAGGTTCATTTTGTGATCTTTAATATTTATCGTATCATGTTTGGATATCATTACATCCCCAGCCAGACGTGCTTGAAGCCATTTTTTTGACACTCTGGGGCAGACATGATGACATCCACAAACAAGTGTTGTCGCAATTGGTCGGCGGATTCCAAATCGACGCCGTGGGCCAAATGTATATTGTTCACTGTATCTATAGTGCACCCCCCGTGTGTGCTGAATCGATTACAACTGGACTGATCCGGTTGTGTATTAACTCATCTTTATTTATAGTCTCGTCATTGTCCAGTAGAAAAACACTTATGTCCGATTTTGTTTCTTTTACATTTAATGGATGAAACTGAACGCAGATATCCCAAAAACATTTTTAAAAATTTATGGATATAATACTTAGAATGCCCCCTCAGTTTGGGATCTTTTTTTTTTTATCAGTTAATTGCTCCACTGTGGTATGAATGAAGTCTTATCTTGACAAATAAGAATGTACACACACTGCCTGAGTCTACAATTTCACACTGGACACAGATTTTTCTTTTTTAAGGAAATGTTTATTCCATTTCAGATGTTACTCTGCATACATTTAACACATTGTTCACTAATCAACACACTCCAACGTGTCTTGCGACTTACCGGTGCGACAGTATGGGTACGCATTCCAGGCCTTTTCGTGAAAAACGAACGCCGACTCCGGCGCGAGCATCCTCACGTATCCTGGGACTTTACTGCAGGGGGCAAAAGACAAAAGAGAAGTGAGAAGGCGACGAAGGGCGAGCGTTAACGTCCAAAAGTGAGAGCGGCAGACGGGCCTCTTTAGGTGGTAGATTTTGTGCGTGAACTGTCCCTTCTCGCCGTCCTCCTCGTAGGGTTCGTTCTTCAGCACCTCGATGCCCTCGCCGCCGCCCGTCTCATTCTTGCTGGCCTCGGCAACGGAATAGAGCTGGCCCACTTGATACTGGCAGCAGAAAGCACAGCCTCAGCTCAAATGACGTATCCCCGTAAAAATGCAGCTTTTTATGATCCTGATAATATATAACATAATATCAAAAAATTGTTTTTACATTTATATAAATGGTACAAGTTCCACCTTGCAGGCTCTTTTCACCCTGCCAAAACTTATCTCAGTTCTCAGCGTGGTAATTAGAGCTGGTTAGGTCACACTGCTGCACTTGATTTGTCTTAAGGGCATTACTGAGCATGGGATCGTGCGAGGAAAACAAGGTGGAACGTGAATGAGAGCAAACTAAGCGTCAAAATGATGATCGTGAATTGCTGCATTCCTGACTGCTGGGCTACAGCAGAAATCCGTCTCGGAGGTCAGATTATTGAACATTTGCCATCTTTATTCAACGCAGCATAACAATTCAGTATTGACTTGTTCATGCAATGATTCTCACCTCTTCGACAGAAATGGGCAACACCACTCGACTGCGGGCACACAAAAAAACAGGCGTGATTATGGCGATATAAATTCAAATAATAGCTTTGATGTAAATACGACAGAGTTTCCCACAGATTTGAAATCTACTTGGACGGGTGGCCGGAGGCAAAAAAATTATTGTCATTTTACACTTCATATCTTGCACAGTTTGCCCTGTTTGTTTGTTTTTTCAATTTCACACACGTCCTCACCACGCACACACACACACACACACACACACAGACTGACTGACACACGCACAGCTACTGGTGGCTAACTGTAGGCAGCTGCAACGAGACATACTATACCATACATGCTAAAAACAAACGGTAGCATGTATGCTAAAAGACGGTCGCAAGTATTCTATTGTTCTAAAATGCCAACTGGAGCAAAAATAGTGAGTTCAGTTGTACTTCATAATTCAACTATTTAACTCACGGTACACACGTTATTCGTTGCTGTGCACTTTAAAGGGACGACACCGTGCATTTTAAGCCCGTCCACAGTTAACTATGGGCTTCTAATGATGAAATCTTACCTTTGACACAATCGCGGTGTATTTTTTAAATAAAATATTAGGTATTTTGCTGGCTACTTTTCCAACGCGGAAGCAAAACGCCCGTTTGAGTCAAACCCCGCCTCTCCCCGTGTGGTTGCCGCGCCCCTCTGCTGCCAGCCGTTGTAGTACAACCGTGTCTTCTTCGCTTGTGGAAATTGGATGGACGTTCAATTCTTCCAATCAATGTCTGACATTAACAGCTACAGATAAACTTCGAAGTATTACATGTACAGTACACAATTTTAACGCAACAACAAACACTGACTGGTGTCACTGTCTCTTGTGGACCTAAACCTAAAGTTAGTTAACAGTCACTTTACCGGAGTCGTTTTATTTCCTCTGAATCTGTTGAGAGCTGTCTGCATTCGATAGATTTTTAGCTTCTTCTTTTCTTTTCTTAACTACCCAGAAATAAATCTCAGTCATGACTTTAGTCATTAGCTGGCTCAGTGATTCTCCAAGAGTGTGCCGGGGGGGCACGTTGAGTGCCTTGAGAGCTCTTAAAGGTGTGCCATGGGAAATTATTATTATTATTAAGTTATCAGCATTAGCACCCTAACCCTCAGAACATATTCAACTGTTAAGAAATTGTAGTTGTGTGTAAATGTACAATAGGGGATTCAAACCGTGTCCATGTATTTAGAGCAGTGGTGTCCAAACTCTGATGTTGAGGACCAGAGTCCTGCAGGTTTTGGATGTTTCTCTTCAACACACCTGAAGCTCTTCAGCAAGCTCTGCCAAAGCCTGATAATGATCCTGTTCATTGGCACAAGTAGCAGAGAAACATCCAAAACCTGCAGGACTCCCGCCCTTGAGGACCGAGTTCGGACACCACTGGTTTACAGGGTAACGGCCATAACCATCATGCCACGAGCTAGGACACACTGGTGCGCGATTCACGGCAAAATAGCCACTTCAAAATAAACAATTCACGTGTCCACTTATTGTGACATTTTTGTCTGGTGTATGTATGAGATTTTCCAAACTTAAAATATGTGCCTTGGCTCAATAAAAGTTGTGTTCGCTCAATAAAATCAAATTACAGAATTTTACTGGTCCAGTAAGAAAAAGGAAAAAAAAAAACTCATCATTATGGGCCCCAAACCCATTTTCCAAAAGTTTGAAAAAACACTTTTACAAGGGGTACAGTTAGTTGCTTCACTTGAGTGGTCTGTTTTGATTTATTTCATCTGACTACAGTAAGGATATTTATAGTTGTACTTTTTAGCAAGGAGCTGGAAATGTTTTTTTGTGCTCTTTGGTTGAACTGACGAGCGACAGGTTAAGTCACTTGCTTGAAACAGAATTATTAGTTGGTTAATTAGTTACCCGGTTGAGTAAGTAGTTATTTAAACTCCGAGTTTAATCTGACGCGCCCTGTTGCTTCACAGGTTAGCCTTGCTAACAGTTGGCATTAAATCTCGCCCAATCAAAAATGGGGCTAATTGCCATGCGAGTACCGGCGATATAACAGCCCCGTTTCCGCGTCCTCCTTCCACAAATATCTTGGAAAAGCGTCGGCAGGCCACCCTATACTCGTTTACACAGTTAACAATAGTGTCAGATATTGGGAAATGTCTACGTTGAGAGGGTCTGGGGAAGTGTTCTGCCGCTAGCTGCTTGCTATTGAAGCTCCTAGCCTAGCCTGCTAGCGTTTACGGCTAAATCCGACGGAGCCTTAATCTGTCCCGCAAAAGCTTAACATTACGGCACTTTGGGGTTCTAATGAGATGCTAACCGGTTAGCCGAAGCTAGTGGGGTTAGCACGCCTACGCGCAAATGTTAAACTGGCTAAACGCGACGCTGTGTATGTGCTTTTTATATACGAGTTGCACTGAATCGGAGGCTAATTGTCCACTTCAGCGGCTAGCAATAGCTTTCCACTAGCAACGCCTTAAAAAGACCGGTGTCCCGTTAACCACGTCCGTTATCCCGCCCGCTCTTCAAGATGTCTTTGGAGGCTTTTATGCCGTGAAAGCCAGCGAAGCACAGCGATCACAACAAGCTGTGTGTTCGCCGCAAGCTAATAAGACCGAAATTGCGCCAAAACCACGATTAGGAGGAGAAAAAAACCAACACGTCAGACTCACTATTCCTTGATGAGCACCATCTTCGTCCGCCGGTATGCGCCTGCGCAGTGGCAGGCGAAACCAAAGCGCACAGTCAACAAGTTGGCCCCGCCCTCAGGGAGACATCTGATTGGCTGAGCGAATCGATAAATCAGTACCTTTAAACCGAACAATCAATCATTAGCCCATGAATGCCGAACCGCAAATATACGTCTAAAAATCCGTTTAAATAATGTTATAGGACATCATTAATTATTTGAAACAATATAAAACTATTTCAATTCAATGTTTTTGTTTTTTTTAGATTCAATTCAATCTAATATTGATTAATAGATTCATGGAACATAAATTCTTAAATATCAAAGACATGATTAAAAACTCCACAAGCATGAAATTCCAAATGAAATCATGCCGAGGCGGTAACTGCTCAAATGATTTAGTTTATTTTTCTTCATGAAAATAACGTTTATTATCATCACTTTAAGTGTCACATAAACATTGACAGCAAGGATAAGATAGAAATGCTATTTTCATAATTCTCATTCAATAATTGTAAATACAGTATAAATTGTCTTAAAGCAACACTAAGGAACTTTCAGTTTATGTTGATTATGGCGCCGCCATATGGACAAAAGCGGTAATGTTATGCCTGAAGGAAGACCACATTTCCCATGAGGACAAGCGCATTGCGTCGTTTTTTCATGCGACGACATTCAAATTGACTTCTGAATTGGTAAACGGGGAAGTGACGTATGCCATCAGGCAGTCAGCACATTTGTCGTTTTTTGTGTGGCAGTGTTCCTACCATCCTCCTCAAAGTTGCTTAGTGCCAGTAAAAATGATACTGTTCCCCTCAGGCCATGGCAAAAGGTACCAATCAACTCGTTTTAAGTCCATGTTTCATCAGAAGAGTTATGAACATATTTTATTAAGGTTAAAAAGTTCCCTAGCGCTACTTTAAAGTGCGATAAGTCAGGTCTTTCCTAAAGGTACGAAATTACTTTTAAATTTCTGTGAAAAGTAAATATATAAATGAGTATATATACTGGTCTCAGCAGGTGTCTCCAAAATTTGTTTAGTTGACAAATGGACAGCTTCTGTCGAAGTATAAACACTAAATCATTAAGACTCAAGTCCAATCCTCACTACTTTTCTTTCTTCCTGTCCACTTTACTCACACCAACATGTGTTACCTAGCAACCAACGCTTTCTCGTCACATCTCACTGACTTCTAAACCTTCTCAGAACATCAGGTTCACTTAATTACCATGGCAACCAGGACGATGCCAATGTCAACACTTAGAAGAAGGGAAAAAATGCCCTGCGAAAAATTTGTAGCCAGCAGGAAATTTGGTCCGTTTGGAAGGTTTGGCGGCGGAGGGTGCTTTGGTGTCCACACTGTGGAGATGGTCCAGATTCTCACTGGGTTCATGTCGTGGCGAGAGGTCCAGCAAACCCAGAACGTCTTTCTGGACTGTACTCATTTTATTTCCCGGAAGAAGGCTGGCGGGGGCTGCGCCTTCGTTTTGGCGGGCTGCTTTGAAGCTTTGGGAGCGAGGTACGGTAATAGGGGTGGGGAACGGTGCACGGGGAGGTTTGAGGTGGGACTCGTTGCCAGGTGGTTTTAGACGGGACTTGCTCCCTGGTAAAGGTTTTACATGGGACTCTATACCAGTTGTTTTCAAGTGGGACTCTGTGCCAAATGGTTTGAGTTGAGGTGAAAGTTTGAAGCGGGACTCGCTGCCAGGTGAACGTTTTAGGTGGGACTCAATACCAGGTGAAGTTTTAAAGTGGGACCCACTGCGAGGTGGATCTTTGAAGTGTGAGCCGCCACCAGTTGGTTTGAGGTAGGACTCGCAGCCAGGTGAAGGTCTGAGACGGGACTCAATGCCAGATGAAGTTTTAAGGTGGGACCCTTTCCCAGGAGGTTTGTAGTGGGACTCTCTCCCCCTGAGGTAAGACCCACCTTGAGGGAAAGGTTTAAGGTGGGACTCTCTGCCAGCTGAAGGCTTGAGGTGAGACTCCTTGCCAGGTACGTTAAGATGTTTGGGAGATGAGGACGGAACAAGCTTCTGCAGGGAAGAGGAGCGGCACAGTGGTCTGGGTGAGAGAGGACTGAGGGGCACAGCACTGAGACTCGTCCTACTTGGGGGTCTGCTGAAGGCGCTGGTCTCAGACGGCTGAAAGGCACGTGCCCCCCTGCTCAGAATCGGGGTGGTGGGCATCGAAAGAGACCGCCGCCCTGGGTCCCTCTGAAGGCTCTCCACGGCTCGTATGTGGCCCTGGGTCTCCTCCAGGATCTTGCGAACCAGCTCCTGGTGGTCCAGTTGTCCCGTCGGTATGCTCCGCTCCTCCTGGGACTTGATGGTGCTTTCGGTCGCCGTGCTAGAGTGACCCGACTCGGAGCTGCTCGTCTTCCCTTTGCTCCTCTGAGGAGATGAACTGTGAAAAGAAATATTGGATCGGAACCAGTGAGTCGGGTAGAAAAGCTTGAAAACCGTCTAAATCCCCATTTATCGGGTGTTTTGTGTAACATTTTGAGGAAAGACAACATTATAAAGAGAGGAGAATAGGAGGTTCCGTCGGGAAATCGAATCTCAAATTCAGGAGGGGTGGTGTGGTTTTCGTCCCGGCCGTGGAACAGTGGCCAGTTCTACACCCTTGGCAGGGTCTTCGAGGGTGCATGGGAGTTTGCCCAACCAGTCCACATGTGCTTTGTGGACTTGGAGAAGGCGTTTGACCTTGTCCCTCGTGGAATCCTGTGTGGGGTGCTTCGGGAGTACGGGGTAGCGAGGCCCCTGATACGGGCTGTTCGGTCTCCGTACGACCGATGTCAGAGTTTGGTCCGCATTGCCAGCAGTAAGTCGGATTCTTTTCCAGTGATGGTTCGACTCTGCCAAGGCTGCCCTTTGTCACCGATTCTGTTCATAGCTTTTATGGACAGGATTTCTAGGCGTAACCGAAGCGTTGAGGGGGTCCAGTTTGGTGGCCTCACAGCATTGCATCTCTGCTTTTTGCAGATGATGTGGTGCTATTGGCTTCATCAAGCCGTGATCTCCAACATTCACTGGAGCGATTCGCAGCCGAGTGTGAAGCGGTTGGGATGAGGATCAACACCTCCAAATCCGAGACCATGGTCGGAAAAGGGTGGCGTGCTCTCTCCGGGTCGGTGATGAGATCCTGCCCCAAGTGGAGGAGTTGAAGTGTTTTGGGGTCTTGTTCGCGAGTGAGGGCAGCAGGTAGCGGGAGATCGACAGGTGGATCAGTGAAGTGTCTGCAGTAATGCAGGCTCTGTATCGGTCTGATGTGGTGAAGAAGGAGCTGAGCCAAAAGGCGAAGCTTTCGATTTACCGGTCGATCTACGTTCCTACCCTCACCTATGGCCACGAGCTGTGTGCCGTGACCGAAAGAACAAGATCCCGGATACAAGCGGCCAAAATAAATTTCCTCCGCAGGGTGTCCGGGCTCTCCCTTAGAGAGAGGGTAAAAAGCTCAGTCATCCGGTCAGGAGCCAGTTGAGGTGGCTCGGGCATCTGGTTCAAATGCCTCCTGGACGCCTCCCTGGAGAGGCCCCCGCGGACGACCCAGGACATGCTGGAGAGACTATGTCTCTTGGCTGGCCTGAGAACGCCTTGGGATCCCGTCGGAGGAGCTGGTTGAAGTGGCTGGGGACAGGGAAGTCTGGGCTTCCCTCCTAAAGCTGCTGCCCCCGCGACCCGACCCCGGATAAGCGGTAGTAAATGGATGGATGGATGGACAACGTTATAAATAAAATCTATTATTATTATTATTATTATTATTATTATTACTTCGCAAAATGGTGAAGTGCAGCAAATGTATGAAACAATCTTGTCTTTAGAACAATCTTTAGAACTAGTGTACAGGTAAATAACCGCAAAGCCCAAAACTCACATTTCCTGTTTGTGTTGCGGCTTGGCAGGAACTTTTGGTGGTGGCGCTTTACTCAGAGACGGCGCCATGGAAGTGGTGGCAGACCCGCGTCCATTGCCCCTCCCAATGTGGTGTGGTCCTGCCGGTGGTGAGTCACGGTCCTCTGGCCTCAAAGGTTCGCTGCTAATGATGGCGTAGCCCTGGTAGTCCTCATCGCCCGCCTCCCCTTTACTCTGATTGGCCATTCGCCTGGAGCAGCGAGGCGTCTCCGCCCCCTCCTGCGGTTGCGAACACTGGCTGACGACGTCACTTCCGGCGGGCTCGGGCCGTGTCAAGAAGCTGAAGGAGGAGGTGAGCGAACTGAGGCTGTACACGGAGATGGCGTCGCCGGACAGTGCGTCCGGGCAGACGGCGGGTGGGAAGGCAGGACGGGGCGGCGAGGCGGGAAAAGACGGATGCTGAGGGGCCGACGGGGAGGACGAGAGAGACTCCAGGGAGGAGGAACTGTACATGCTCACACGCTTGGGAAGATCCGCGGAGTCTGAAACAGAACACGGAAAAAGCACGTCACACTTCACTCCTGGTTTGGTCGCAAATCAATCTGGATTGGTCGCAATCAACCTAGATTGTCTGTCAGTCCATTTCGGTTTGTCCCCAGTCAACCTGTACTGCTCAATATGGATTGGTTGCCTGTTAAACTGAATTGGTCTCCTGTCAATTTGGCTAGTTTGCATGGCAATCTGTTTGGCCGCCAGTCACATTGGATTGGTCACCAACCTGGATCATCACCGGTCAATCTTAATTGATTGCCAGAAACTTGTTTTATAGATGTCCAACACGCAAGACTGTTCACAGTACACATTGACACAAGTCCCTTTCACTTAGTTTCCTCAAAATTTGCATATTAGGCGGCATGGCTCAGTGGTAGAGTGGTCGCCTCCTAACCTAGAGGTTGTGGGTTCAATCCCCAGCCCTCGCGAACATGTCAAAGTGTCCTTGAGCAAGATACTGAACCACCAGTTGATGAGGGGGTTCCACCTGTATTAGTTCAATCTGGCACCAATCAACCCTGGATCGGGCGGGCAAAACTGTACTGGTCGCCAGTCGGAACAGTTTTCATGCAAGTCTGACATCTGGTTCTGTTAACCTCCTTAAATTGTCAATCAATTTGGACGGCAGTCAATCGGGATTGGGCAACATAGGTGTCAAATCCAGGTCCAGAAAAGTAAAAACCCTGCTTGTCTGTTTATACAGAACAGAAGTGAAATGCGGATACACAACGAGGTGTCCTCACCAAAGAGTGCCAAGAGTGACTGGAATGCCAAATTGATGACACGCCTGCTGGCCTGCTTCCCCGTCTTCAACACAACTTCCTCCCGACCCACCTCGCACAGGTCAAACCCTGGCAAACATGACGGTCTGTTGTCATACTCTCTTTGGCTTTATTCGTTTCGTTTGTGTTGTTTCTACCGAGCGCGGCGAGGAACTCGTGGCAGCCCGGCAACCTCCACACGTGCACGCCGAGGGACGCTCGGACGGCGGACGGCGGTTGCTCGCGAGTCCCGTCACATGACTGCAGCTGCAGCAGCACCTGGTAGAGCTGCAGAAGGAAAGTCATTGGGAAGGCGACGTAAGGAAAGCAATAGAGGACAAGCTGCAAGAATAGCAGTTGATTAGGATACTTACGGAAAGTGTGAGAAGGCGATGGAAGGAAAGTCATTGAAACTCAAGGATGATTAAGGACATTGACTGGGAAGAATATGTAAGGGAAGCCAATGAGAAGAATAACGAAGACAAGTAGAGAACAGAAAAGATGCACAAGAAAAGTCATTGAGAAGGCTGAGGACGATTCTTCAGCAAAGATGTGCAAAAGGACACACATGGAAAGTAACCGGGAAGAGAAAAGTCATTGTGAAGGACAGAAAAGGAAAGTGATCAGGAGACTTAAAGAAAGTCATTGCAAAGCAAACGTGAGCGTTTGTTACCTTGTGTATGAGTTTTATTCCTGCTTCAGGTGCTGACAGCAGTTTGCAAAGAGCCTGAAGACTTGCAGCGCTCAGACCTCAACACACATACAGGATGTCACCAAGTTGAAACCGCAACCCAGTCTGATTCAAACCCTACTTTGAAACCTGAGCCCAGCTTCAAACCCAAACATGTAATCCTGTCTTGAAACCCAAACTAGAGCCCGACCAATATGCATTTTTTTAGGCCGATGAAAAGAAGGAAAAAAAAGGGTGATATTTACTTGAAAAAAAATTACTTGGGTACATTTTCCCAGTTTATTGATTTATTTAAAAAAGTTACTAAACTGTTGAGGAGCGAACTCACGACCTTCTGCTCTATCATGTCAGCCATATTAGTGTCGTTGTCTGCCATTTTAGGCTAATGTATTTCTGGTGACTGAACGAGCAAAAAATGGCTTGAAGGTACGAGGATTCCACCTGACGCCTTAAGACCATCCTTTCAAACCCTAACCCGAGTTCAAAATTTGAAACCGTAACTGGGGTTTGAAATTACCGAGCAGGGCTTGCATGGTGAGACTGCACCGTTGCAGCCGTTGTCCAGGGTCCGACGTGGGGAAGAAGACAGCGGGGGGGAGGCCGCAGCCGGCCACGTCCAAACGGAAACCCAACGCGGACAGCAGCGCTCGCCAGCCGGGGACGCCGCCCACCTTTGGGTGTCATGGGAACGCACACATACAAGCAAATTAATACAAGACCACAGTTACTCACTCACACACAAACACACAACAAAATACACACAAACACACACCTTGTTGTGTACACTGTGCTGCGCCGTGTACATGCAGTTTGTGTGTCCGTTGTGAATGCGCTGCAACGATTTCTCCACCTGCACACGACACAAGACCCGCCAGATGCGTTTTCTGTGACGGGACGATTCCAAAGTTGCCTAGCGTGTGGATGACGTCACGCCACATCACATGTTTTGACTTCTGACCAGGTGCAGAATGACCCTCAGGGCGTCCCGGGCCTGGTCGGCATGCCGGAGGACCTCCGCCAAGGCCTGTCGCACCGCAGAATCGGGGCCGTTGACCTTCACGTCGCTGCCGATCACAAGGTAACCTGAGCGACAACACGGAGCGCTTTCAAGACAAGATTACACTCGCAAGTTAGGGTTTCAAATTGGGGTTAAAAGCCAAAGTTGTGGTTTTCAAAATAGGGTAAGGATTTCAAATTAGAGTTACGTTTTGCAAAGAAAGGTTAGGGGTTCAAAGTAAGGCATCAAGCCAGGGTTGGGGAATCATCACAACGAAATGAGAATTTAAAGCCAGGGTTAATCTTTCAAAGTAGGGTTTCAATGATTAGGGCTTCAAACAAGGATTAGGATTTAGTTTCGAGACAGGGGCTTCAAATTATTGGTTTCAAACCTGGATTAAAACGGCCACCACTGGGGTTAAAAATTAAGGTTTTAAGACAGGATTGGGGTTTCAAATGAGAAAATAAAGCCAAGGTTGGGGTTTCAAAGTATAGGGTTTTAAGACACTGACAGTGTTTCAAGTCGCCAATAAGGTTTCAAATCAAAGCATGAAAAGCCAGGGTTAGTGCTGGGGCGTTGGGGTTTCAAAGAAGGATTAAGGTTTCAAAATAAGGCTTTTCCATGTGGTCACCTGCCCAGTTTGAGGGGTGTGCGAAGTCCTTGTTGTTGTGTAGTGTCCTCATGGCGCCACAGAGCGCAGCGCTGGAGGGGACGCCGTCCAGCAGGGCCGCGTAGAAGGTCTGCATGAAGAGTGTGGAGGCGGGCACCGATGTGGGCCACAAGGAGACGCACACACATCGGACGCCCGCCGACAGGAAGGCTCTGGTCAGACCCAACAAGCCGTCGCACGTCGGCCGCACGCCGCATTCCGGATACAACCTGGGAGATGAGCAGCGGACTTTCAAACCAAAACTCTCTTTTAAAACCCTAATTTGATACTCTAATCCTGGTTTGAAACCCTACTTTAAACCGAACTAGAAACCCCTAACATGGATACCTCGCCCTGTTTGGAAACCCTCATTTGAAACCCCAATCTTAATTTGAAACCCTAAAGCTGTCATAAAATTCAAATTTAAAATCATAGACCTTGTTTAAGATCCTAACTCCATCTTGAAACCCTCATTTGGAATCTTAACCCTTTTTAAAGTCTTAACCCTGCATTGAAACCTCAATTTCAAGCCCTAATCTTAGTTTGAAACCCTAAACTGTCTTGAAATCCTAAACCTTGTTTACAATCCTAACTGTCTTGAAACCCTAATTTGGAATCTTAACTCTTTTTAAAGCCGTAACTCTGCTTTGAAACCCTAATTTTAAACCCTAATCTTCGTTTGAAACTGTCTTGAAATACTAATTTGAAACATGGATGTGAGGGCATGGTGGACATTAGAGTTAAGTAAGAACCTTTGTGGAAACCTGAACCACCAACCTGAGGACCACCAGCCTGACACTCAAGTTGAGTTCCAGGATATCCGCCGCAGTGAGGAGGAAGTCTTGAAGTGGCGGACCGCTGCACACGCTCTCACGCATATTCTCACCAACGCTGCCAGCATCCTCGCAACCACACTTTCCTCCATCAAGGCGTTGCGCACTTGATGCCGTCGCCAGCCGGCCCCCCTCCTCCTCCTGGGCGACGGCTGGCTCCCGACTGGGGGCGAGCACCAGGGCGGCGAGCTTCCAGGAGACGTGAGTGGCGAAGTGAACGCACTGCGCTCGCGTCAGGGCGGTGACGGCCCGCTCCTTTGTGGCGTTGACACCGACGAGCGGGCCACACCCCAGCTGCTCCCCCAGATGCTGAGCCTCATCCTGGGCCGAAGGCAGCGGCCCCCACAGCCAGTGCCGCATCAGGGTGGGCGACAGGCGGGGCGCCCCCACCACAGCGACCGCTGAGCCAGCGTCCCAGCAGGGTCGGGGACCGCTGGGGTGAGATTGCTTCTCGGAAGCTCGCAGGCTCGCTAATGACGGCACGCAAAGCAGACTGAACATCTCGTAGAGGAACTCGTTTGACGAGCTGCCTTTGAGCAAGGCGAAGGGCACCAGGTACAAGTCACCCTCCAGGACCAGAAGTAGCTGCCGGTGTCGGCCCGCCGGACCACCTCCGTGCAGCAGGGCCTGATAAAAGAAAACACACAAATTACACATGAACTAAATGTTACAGGTGAGGTCTCTCAAATGAGATGACTTGACTCCAGCCAGACTCAAGTCGCCAATTTCAGGACTTGGTACTTGAAAATCACTTCTAATTTAAAAGTTCCCACCGCTGCTAAGTGTACTGAGCACCTTTCTCCTTATAAATCAAATCACCTTTCGCGTGTACATACCGCTTCCATCGGCGCGATGAGCAAGTCGTAGAGAGCGCGTAGAGGAGAAGGTTTGATAACCGGCAAGCAGGCAGGAGAAGACGAACCGTCCTTCGCCGAGGAAACGCTGTTGACGCTGCTCACGCTGCGACAGCTTCTGTTCACCGACACAAAGCAGAAAAACGCTTGAACATTACACATCTAAGACAAATTATTTCCTGCTCATTGTTCTGTGTGTAAGGTACAGTGTTGGGGAATCCAGGTCCAGAAAATTAAAACCCTGAAACGGATTGGCCACAGGTTCTTCTACTCAACAGGTGGAAATGAGCTTGTTTACCTGCTGGTTGAGTAGAAGCACATGCGGCTAAAGCCAATCTGTGGCAGGGTTTTTACTTTCAGGATCTGGATTCCCCAACCCTGGTAAGGTACTTATACGGACTGGGCAGTCAAAGTAGACCTGCAAATTTGCCAGTTTTATAGGTAGAATCAGACGCATAGCAGATGCAGAACATCGCCTGTGGGTGAGGGGATAATGCAAATCTGGTACCAGAAACTGCCGTTGACTCGTGATTATCTTCCCCAATCTTTTTCCTCGAGGGCCGGAGTCCTGCAGGTTTAGATATTTCTTTAGGCCAACACACCTGATTCCTATTCCTAGCTCTGCAGAAGCACGATAACGATCCTGATCTTCAAAATCAGGTGCGTTGGAGGACAGAAACATCTAAAACCTGCAGGAGTCCGGTCCTCGGGCACCGGGATTGGGGAAGCCTATGCTAAAGGAAGGAGGCACCTGTTGAAGATGTTGTTCCTGGACACCATGCGCAGGTAGCCGCTGGGGTCGTCGTCGGAGCTCATTTTGTCTTTGAGCTTGTCACAGTGTCGCTCAGGAACATCTCCAGCTTCGCTCTCTGTCTCGCTGTCCACATTAAGCCTGCAAGGGAATATTACTGCAATAATTCATGACACTGACAAAAACAATCCTAATGCTTCTAATGGTGCTCAAAGAAAGGCCATAACTGGAGAGTCTCCGCCCCCATAACAGCATCTTTTTGGGTCCTGATAAAGAACCTTCAATCTTCTGCTTATTCGGGGCCAGCTCACGGGGCAGCCTGGGTGTTATCCTGAGCCTGGTCCCAGTTCCCTAACCCTGTGCAACGCACTCACCTGTGAATTGCTCCAGCAACAGTTGCACATTGATGAAGCCAACAGACTTGCAAGCAATGCAGACCAAACTCTGACAAATAGACATTATTACCATGATTTGATGAAGAATCCTGATCCTATAGGTCTCGAGGCTTAAACACAGGAGTCCTACAAAAGTTCTGAGTTATGCAGTAAAATTGTATAGTTGGCGAAGTGTGTTACCTGCTAAGGTTTCCATCAACTCCCAGAACCTCTCTGGCGTTGCAGACATACTGATCCAGCGAGAGCGGACCGTCATCCTGCAAGCTCAAGCCGTCTTGGAACTCAAGCGCGTCAGCTCCGAGACAAGCTTGGTTGAACTTGACGATGCCTGCGACGTCACCATGACACTAGTGGTGAGACAGTTGAAAAAGGAAGAGGACCACATTAGGTGTGATATATTCGCTTACCGGAGCCAGGAGCCAGCAGCCAGCTGTACAGGAAGCCTCCCGCCACGGAGAAGTACAGCACCATGGCCTTCTGGGAGTTGACCGTCTCCTGGATGTGCTCCACCGTAACCGGGGCATACTGGTCCGAGCCTGCTGACTGCTGGTGTACTTTTTGACGTTCCACCAGTAGGTCGGTGAACGCCCGCGTTCGGCCTCGCTCCGCTATGGCCAGTGCCTCCTCATGGCGCCCTGTGGACGAACGGTAATGCCATTTTGTGACATGAAAGCGGTTTAGAAGATCTGGATTAAGTCGGGTCAGTCCTCAATGTAGACCCAAGTACCAAATGCACGGTAGGCCATTTTAAGGAGACAATCGCCTACCCAGGCTGACAAGGACCCTTTGGAGAGCCTGGTATGAGTCCGTCTGCAGGTCAAAGAGGGAAAGCTTGTAGTCCGGACTGTGCTGCATCTCACGGCGAATGGTCTCAAAGAGAACCGACGCTCTGTAAAGCTGAAACACACCGAACAATCAGTTTTCACCATTTCTTCTATATGCAAACCCTCGAGCAACAGACCTGATGCTGGGCCTCCTCTAGGTTTTCAGCAGCCCACAGAGACAAGCCAAGGCGGTGGCGTATCTTGGCCTCGTCTTCTTGACGAGCCAACTGCTCGGCCAGGCGAAGACCTGTAAGCAATTCAAGGTTTTGTTGGCAATTATTCAATTATTCCCGACTCACTATATGTGCATATTGTGTTGAGTAGTCAGTAAGGGGGTGATTCAGAACACAGTCAACAATTCGTTTGGAAAGGTGAAGACATAGGCCCAGCGGTCTTGATGTTGCCATTAAGTTCCTCACCTTCCTGCAAATATATCACGGCCTGCGTGTAGTTGCCCAGTGCGTGGTGGATCCTTCCCAGGCTCCCGTAGGCCAGCGTTTTGGCCACCAAGTCGTTGGTCTGCGCTGCCATGCTAAGATGCTGCTCCTGGAATACCAAAGCCCTCTCGTAGTCGCCCAGAGCCTCGTAGGTCACTCCCAGGTTTCCATAGGCCCGAGTTTGATTCCTCACGCATCCCATTTGCTCTGCCATGTCTAGAGCTCTTTGGTGCCACTGCCGCGCCGTCTCGTAGTCAGCCATTAGCTGGTAAACTCCGCCAAGCACGTCACTGGCCTCTGCTTCCATTGATTTGTCCTGATGGCAAAGTCAGGATTGGCATCATTTGCAGAGCCAGGATTGCAAATGACAGCAAATTCAACAACATGCAGCCGCTATCGGAGGGATTCTGGTGCACTCAGGCCAAAAAAGCGGGACCACTGCTCACCCCGGCCGAGCGGGCAATGCCGAGTTGGTGCTCCAGGCAGGACAAGGCCTGCTCGTAGTTTCCCAGCTGGCTGTGCAGGGCGCCCAGCTCTCCGTAGGCCTGCGCTTTCCCGCCTACTGCCCCGCCCAGCTCATGGGCCACCACCAGCCTTTTCTCCAAGCACACCAAAGCTTGCTGCAGGTTTCCCACTGACCTGCGCAGGACAGCAAACACAGTCGTTAGAACCGAAGTCTACTCCTTTGCAGCCCTACTCCCAGAAATGACAAATGGTACCTATGAGCATTGCAAAGTCCTCTGTAGGCTTTCTTCTGGTCCTGGACTTGCTTGAGACTCTGAGCCACTGTCAGGGCCTTGTCATAGCACCGAATGGCCTCCTCAAAGTCCCCCAGGGCGTTGTAACAGTCTGCTAGGTTCCCGTAAGCCTTCCCGCCATCCAGGATGGCCTCCCTGGAACTCAACTGTTGTAGCATGGCTAGCTGCTGCTGAAAGAAGCCAATGGCCTCCTCAAAGTGGCCCATGTTCATCTTGGTGATGCCCATGTTCCCGTGGACCTGGGCCTCCAGGCGGGCATCGTCGAGCCGTTGCGCCAGGCCCAGCTGAGCCTCATAGCACTGCAGGGTTGTGTCATAGTCTCCCAGAGCCATGTGGACGCAGGCCAGGCGGCCCAGAGCGTGGCACTCGCCCCGATAGTCGCCCAGATCCTTGCGCAGCGTCAGCTCCTGGCTGTGGAAGGACAAGGACATGTCCAGCTGGCCGAGCAGCCTGACAAAGGCAGAGAGGGTGAAGAACGGGCTGCTTTGGCAATCATTCACGCATTCATGGAAGCTGTACGTCTTCGTTCAACCTCTCACCTGTGAACTGATCCTAGAGCCGAGTAGGCATCCGCCTCCATCTTATGATCCATGAGCTCATGAGCTAAAGACAACTGCTGCTGGTAGAAGCTGGTGGCTCCCTGAAGATCTTCCCGACAAACACTAACATCTCCGAGATTGCCCAAAGCCCTGAAGATAGCCTTCAAACACAATACAAGGAAGAGTTCTTTTAAGTACTCTTTAACAACTGCAAAGACTCCAACATCCAACATGGACGCCTGCCTGTGTGTTTTTCAAAGCTTGTGCTATTTGGAGCAGGTATTTCTGACACTCTTCTGCTCTGCTGAACTCCCCCAAGGCTTTGTGGGCCAGGCCCAGGTTGCAGTAGGCTTTGGCCTGGGCCAGCTTGTCCTGCAGGTCCTTGGCCAAGGCCAGATCCTGTTTGTAGAATCTAGGAATTAGAAGAAAGAAGGCAAGTGTGGTATGGATCGAAAGTACACGTTTATATGACAATTGACCAGAGGTGGGCACAAGTCTTTAAGGCCAAGTTCAAGTCAAGTGCCTGACTGGTGGTGCAGGCCAAAACATATTAAGTTTTTGTCATGGTTTCAGTTTTAGATACAATATACTGGACTATCTCTACAGAAGCTGACTATATCTCTTCGGGTCCGTGGGAGTTGCCCACGTTTTGGAAAGAATCCCCCTCTCTGTTATTCAACATTCAGAATTGACCCCTTGAAGTGAAGTTCTGACCTGACAGCATCTTGGTACTGTCCCAGGCAGAAGTGGGCATAGGCAAGGTTATGACAAACTTTTCCTTCACCCTCCAGATCCTGAAGGCCGGGAGCCAGAAGCAAGTACTGCTGGTAGTACGGCAAGGCCAGTTTGTAGTCACCTCTGCAGCAATGGAAGTTGCCCAAGTTTGCTGAAAAATAAAAGACAAAATGGAAAAAATAGAAACATAAAGCATCGTCTCACTTTTCTTTGATGCTCATGTCTGGCTTGCCTAAAGATCTTGCTTCACTTTGAACGTCACGGAGCTCCCGTGAGATGGTCAGGTGGTGCAGGTAGTGCTGGAGGGCCCGGTCAGGAGCACCCATGGCCTGGTAGGCCACCGCCAGATTGCCATGTGTGGAGGCCTGAGACGCTCGGTCGTTCACCTGGAACACACGTAGTCGGTCAGTGTTCCTCGCCAGGGAGCGACTCTTTCCAAGGACCTTTACCTCCAGGGAGATGTTAAGTTCCTGGCGGTGGAAACCCACAGCTTGCTCATAGAGCCCCAGGGCATGGTAGGCAATGCCCATGTTGCCGTAGGCCCTTCCCTGTGCGGCGTAGTCACCCAACTCCTGGGCGCACTTCAGGTGAGCCTTGTGGAGGTTGAGTGCAACTTTGGAGTCGCCTCGCATCTGATGGATGATGCCTGGAGGTGGAGACATCATCAAGCTGCTTGAATAATGGCCCACATAACTCTCAAGTCTTAACTTTGCTTATTGCCGTTCTGTTTTTCCTGATTTTCTCAAAAACAGAATCCTTGAATCCAATAATTTTCGGAGCTCCCTTCATGAGGTGACCCCTGGGGTTGACACGTTCATGAACACGAAAAAAAAAGAAATGCTCAGAATAAGCAAGACTTATTCGAGTCCAGTTGAGTCTCATGAATTCAAGTGGAGTCTTTCATCCGTTCTATTGATGGTGTCAAGTTGATTGACTCTTTGACTGCAGAAACCGAAACCTTCGTAAATAAAAGATGAGTGCTGATTGGCCGGAGCGGCGGTCATGTGACACAGAGCAAGCATTGTGTAACATGAGCTCTGCTGACCTTCACATCACAAGCTCACCCGAAGACCAAGCAAAGAAAGAACCTACCGAGGTTGGACGAGGCTCGGCCTCTTGCCGCTGCATCCTGCAGCTCCTCTGCAATTTCCAGTTGATGTTGGTGATACCGAAGCGCTCCCTCCAGATCCTGAGCACCACATATAGAGCTTTATTCTTGAATGGTTATGATTATTCAGGTATGGGACTTTGTCTGGTAATGTTTTTTCTCACTAACTACTCTTGTGACACTATGACTTTTTCTTCTTTCTTTTTTTGAAAAAACCTCAATGAAACCTTTGCGGATTACGTTTCCTGGATGACCTTTTGAGAATCCACATGAACGCGGCATGCAAACAATTGAACGAACAACCTGCATGCATCGCGCGGCATGTCCAAGGCCAGCGAAGGCCCTCATCTCCACGGTGCGGTCTCCGAGCTCCTGAGCCAGCTTCAGAACTCGAGTGTGGTACGACGCGGCTTTGTCGTAGTCGCGCTGAGAGTGGTAGGCACTGCCCAGGTTGCTGTACGCCCGAGCTTCCTCACGCTGGTTCTCCAGAGTCTGTCAAGAGATGTGGTGACGTTCAGATATGCAGACGCCTCATGGCCGCCATACGTTGTGTCCACTAGTACCTTCTCTCAGGACTTAAGTCTTTTCTCATGACTAGAAACTTTTCCCTGGACTAGAAAACCTTCACTTGGATCTAGACTTGATTACCTTGAGACTAATATCTCTCTTGGGACTAAAACCTCCTCAGGACTAGACAATTCTCTTGGGACTTGTACCTTGTCTCTGGACTAGAACCTTCCATGGGCTCTTTGCACAGCTCGACTACTTCCTGAATTTAACACCACTCCTTTGTTTCCTGTCTTTCATGATTGGACAAATTGATTAATCCAGGTGTATCTGGCCATTGTTGCCGTGGTTACTGAGGTCAGGCACACCTGAATTTATCAGCTTTTCCACTCATGAAAGACAGGAAATGAAGGAGCGGCATTGCGTTCAGGAAGTAGTGAATTTGTGCAAAGAGCCCGTTGAGACGTCAAGACCAGTCTATTGGGACTAAAACAGAATTCAGGATTACTTGGAGCTTGAACCTTCTGTCATTCATATTTTCATATTTTGTATGACACGTTTAATCATCAGATCTGCATGTGTGTGTGTGTGTTGTAGGGTGTGACTTTCTGAAATCGACTTCACTGACTTTACGTCATCATTGAAGATAATTGCTGTAACGGGTCACACCTTGGCGATGTCCAAGTGTTGCTGGTGGCATCGCAGGGCGCCGCTGGCGTCCCCCATGGCGGTGTACACGGCACCCATGTCGCCCAGCTGGCGGGCCTCCGAGAGCTGGCAGCCATTTTGTCTGGCCAGCGCAACGCACTGCTTGTGGCTTGCTAGCGCATTGGGGTAGTCGCCGATAGCGGTGTACACGTGACCCAAAGCGCTGAGGGCAGTGGACACCGCCTGAGGTTGGAACACCGGTCACAATGAGCATTGAGTAATTAGCATGTTAGCTATGCTATCTTATGCTAGCACAGACATTAACATCAATTCTGTTTCTTTTTATCTGCATGGTCCACAATGATCTCAGAATTACTTAATAAATCTGTGACATTCTAATCAAATGCATTAGCAGCTAAATGAGCATCTTGCTAATAGGCCAACATTCACAGCGGCGGCAAAGTGTGATCACAAACCTCTTTGTGCTTAAGCTTCATGGCCAGAATGAGTTGTTTCCTGTGATTGGCCAGTGCCTCTTGGTAGCTGCCTTTGGAGAAGAGTGCTGAGCCCAGGTTGCCGTGGGCACGACATTCACCCGTTTGGTCACCTGCGGACAAGATGAGGAGTCATCGGTTTGCCGGCATTCGTCATCTTGTCATGGATAACGCTCCCTTAGAGTGTAGACCACGTCCAGGTCTTGGATCCAACACTGTCATGACACAGACTCTGAGTACCTGCCTCTGACTGCGACCTGGCTGTCTGTGACCTTACCCCGACTGCGACCTGACTCTGAAAACCATCCGATGCTGGCCACGACCTGTCTCGAACCATGACCCGATGCTGACTATGAACTGATCCAAACTACAACTTCACGCAGACCTGACATTGATTACAAATGGACTTGGTTAGACTGTGCCGAGCGTTGGCACTTACCTAAGGTGCGGGCCACATCCAGGTCCTGCTGCATGTAGGCCAGGCTCTTCTCCGTGTCGCCTAGCGACCAGAATGCCGCGCTGAGTGCTGAGAAGACGGAACCGCGCATCTTCAGCGAGCATGTGTCGATCTGCAGCGCCGCTTCCAACGTCTCGGCCGCGGCGGCGTGGAAGCCGTGAGTCAGCAACTCCTGTCCGACCAGCGACACCACCATGAAGGGGCTGCGCTCCAGCTTCATGGCCCGCAGCTGGCGGTAGGTGGGCTCCAGAGAATCTGGCGGTGGGGGTCATGTAGCGGTCAGCTTTGGTTTGGAGCGGTCAAATGGTTGACGAACTCACCTCTGAGGGGCGACTTCATGGCGGCCTCCACCATGCCCGCCAGCAGCTGCAGACTCTTGGGGTCCTGAGCGAGGCCCGAGGCGAAGGCCGCCAGGGAGTCTCCGTGGCGACCGAGGTGCTGCAGCGCCACCGCCTGGCGGAAGTAGGCCTGCAGATGATGAACGTTAAATCGTCACGAAATGGAAAAGTAGTGAGATCAGACAGCGGCTGCGCTCCCGCCTGACACCGATCTTATTCCATCAACATTTGTTGTCGTGTGCTCACCTTCCTGCGCGGCTGCCACTTCATCATGTTGGACCAACAACAACGTCGCAACTACAACGTCAGCGTCACGTTCATCTTGTCATCAACCTCCAATGCATCACCTGCTCGCTCACTACCTGCGAGTGCTCATGCGAGACTGACACTGAAACCCGATTCTCTCTCTCTCTCTCTCTCTCTCTCTCTCTCTCTCTCTCTCTCTCATCTCTCTCTCTCTCTCTCTCTCTCTCTCTCTCTCTCTCTCTCTCTCTCTCTCTCTCTCTCTCTCTCTCCTCTCTCTCTCTCTCTCTCTCTCTCTCTCTCTCTCTCTCTCTCTCTCTCTCTCTCTCTCTCTCTCTCCCCCCCCCCCCCCCCCCCCCGCCACATGCGAGCTGTGATTGGCTGATGATGTCGCCGGAGAGGAAATCATCCGATTCAAGTGTAAAGAAACCAAAAGGCGAGTCTAATTTTGGCGCCGTGGGTGTGACCCACTTCTTTCACTCAAAGTCAGCTCCATCTCCGCTGGCGTGAGTCCAGGATGACCCAAGCGAGCCAAACTGTGGTCGAGCCGCCTGGACGGGCCTGACGGCGACCCGGCCAAACGCTTTCGAATCTCATGCCGGCCGACGTCCTGCATCGGGCTGCCAACGCGCTGCCAGTCCAGCGCTAATGACAGGGCGGGCCCCGAGGCGGCGCCGCCCGACGGCCCGCAGCGCCGTGCGACGCTTTCCGCACAAAACACACGCAATCGAGGTCCGCGGGGCACACCACGCCCCTCTGTCCCCATGACGAGCTGTGTGTGCGTGCGTGCGTGTAAACAAAGCCAGTGGAAAGAAGTGAAGTTGAAAAACTTCTCAAAAACTTTTTGTTGATTTCTTCTTCTTCTGTTCTGACCTCCACTGCAGCTAATCACAAGGCTGGGCTTTGCGCACGCGCACACACACACTCTTAGTCCAAACCAAGTCTTGACCCTCAACGAAAAAGTCTGAACTTGTGGCGACCACCAAAATGTCCCCACAATGCAGCAAAGACAAAACCACACACACACTTAAAGGAACACGGCTTCTGTTATTGTCTTTCGAAACCGAGGCCAAACGCCAGAGTCGAAAAAACACGCACACTTCCGACCATTCTCTGTCACAGAGGAAGGAAGTCAAGTTTCTCACACACACACTAAACGCCATTTTGTGCGTTACGCACTTTGCTTGTTATTTGATTTCTTCCTTGTGATATTTTCACCGTAAGATGAAAGAATCGTACGGATTTTTTTGGTGTGAATTAAATATTTTACAATATTTTACCATGTGACTGCTAGCGACAGGTGCTAAATATGAAAGAAAAACAATCCCTAATAGTAAGAATAATTAAATTTGTGCTAACTGCTGATGAATAAGGCCTTTAATCCGCCATCTTGAAATCTGCTACGGTATTGGACCGCAATGGAAAATGTTACGATATCTTTTATACGTCATCAAATTGATATTTTGTGGCTCCCTTGCGACTGACCGAGGCTAGCGAGGCTCATTAGCGTAGCAAACAAATGACTGCGTGGCAGCTAGCTCACATGAGGTGTGTGCTGTTTACAACTGTCAGCGCTAATGCTAATGCTACATGAGATCAAGTTGTGTCTTTATCTTTATTGCCGCGAATATTTGGTATCCACCAAAAAGACTTTTGAGTAAGGATTCCAAAAAAAATGGCAGCAAAGCACTGCTTTTGTCTAAATGAAACTCATCAACTCACTTCAACATGTTCTGTGGCACCTAGAAGTCACAAGATGGTTGCAGAGTTCTACTTTTGTCAAAATAAAACTCCTCAACTCACTTTAACATAGTTCCTTAGCATCCTTGGACCGTAATATGGTGGCAAAGTGCTACTTTTGTCCGAATGAATTTCCTTCAACTCACTTCAAAATAGTTCCTTGGCACCAAGATGGCAGCAAAGCACGACTTTTGTCCAATTTAACCTCTTCAATTAACTGAAACATAATTCCACGTGCATCTGGATGCCACAAGATGGCGGCAAAGCACTACATTTGTGTACATGAAAATCCTAAACTTACTAATTGGCCTAATTGAGAATCGTGAATATGGTTTTACGTCACGGCAGCGGTACGGAGTCGGGAGGTCACACCTGTGTCCACTTGGGGTTGATGTCGCAAGCCTTGTTGGCGTCGCGGAGGGCCCGGCGGTAGCGGCCCAAGCTGAGGTGGGCCGCCGAGCGGGTGCTGTACACCACGCAGTTGAGGGGGTCCGCCGCCAGGGCCTCCGTGCACAGACGCACCGCCAGGGCAAAGTCCCCCCGCTGGCAGGCCCGCTCGCAGCCACGGACGTCATCCAACACGTCGCCTCGGCTTGGGCCTGAGTCCGGTGGTAGCCCCGCCCCTTTGTCCATGCTGGCTGAGGATGATGATGATGAAGAGGAAGAGGGTGGGTTGGCGGGCTGCAAGGAGGAGCAAAAGCAACAAATACAACTGAGGACGAAAGACATTTTCGTTTAGGTTTTAGTAAATTAGTGAGTTTTGTTTGCAAAACTTGGCCCCCCAAGTGGACTGGAGGACATTTTGATACTCATTTTAATGTAAGTAGTCTAGAAATATTTTGTAAACAATAACACAATGACGTGTTAATTTTCGACAACGAAAACTAAGCAAAAACTAAACAAAAACTTCACTTTATTTATGGACATTTTTTTTCGTTAACAAAAATGAGACGAAAATGATCTGATTTTGTCAAATCTTGTCTCTGCTAATCTGTCACTGTGACACGCCTCCTTTCAAATCTGCAGCTAGCAAGTGCAAATTTGTAGCGTCAGCTGTTTCATTTTTAAACCAATTCTGAGTTTTATTCCTTGTATCGTGATGACAAGTATGACTTGTTTTATTGTTTGTTTTGGAACTGTTGCACACCAAATTGCCCTTCGGGGACAATAAAGATGGACCGATCGATCGATTGATCGATCGATCTATTTTTCTTATTTTTTCTTATTTGCTATGCCGATGTTGTGCAGCTTTTAAGTTTCTACAACAACAACAAGAAATTGTTTACTGGATTATGACGTCACAAATCCGGCTTGGTTATACATTCACAGCAGGAAAGCTGACAAATACGTTGTATGAAATACAACAGTCACAATTAAGTCAAATCAATCTTCATTTAAAAATACAGTCAATGACATTATCTTGAAATTGCGCAAGTTGCCTCGCTGACTTTTTGGACCAATCAGAACTTTTGACTTTAGGATAACTCGCACGTGCACGTGCTCACCTTGTTGTCCCGGGAAGTTGGGCACGTTTCCAGCATCTCGCCCTCACGCGGAGACCCCGAGGCCGAAAACAGTGGCCCGGGTTGGGGGTCGAGATTCGAATCCCCCCCGAGTAGAGTCCAAACGAAACCAGCGCGCCATGTTTGCCGGAGCTCACCTTCTCTTCCTCCTCCTTCCCTTGTGCGCGTGTACGCGTGCGCGCACGCGCGTTCCGGTCCGGTCGGAACTTCTCCTTGCGATGACGTCACTTAGTGTTCGACGATGCTTCGGATCAACTTGCTTACGTTGCAGGTTGGCGTGGGCTCGCGTTCCCGCCCGGGAGACCATCACGTTTGCATGTGTGAGTGAGTGAAAAAAATGAAAATAATAAAAAGGTCGGAGAAACGTGGACGCAAAAAAAAAAAAAAAAAACCCGCTGCATTCTACCAAATAGCCAGCAGGTGGTGACGTCACTAAGGCATTTGTATTAAATTATGAAAATTCCACTATTTGCCACCTCTTGGCTCTGATGCAACTTCAAAAAAATAAAAAATAAATCCCACAAACTACTAGTTCACTCAATGATGAACTCAAAACTCTCAGTAGCTTTTGGATTACTTGTCACCACTGGCAAACTAGCTCACTACCGGCTCAATCATGAACACATTAACTCGCTCAATAACTAAGCCACTAACTACGAGCTATCTCAATTATTCAATAACTGACTTGCTCTTTAATAACTGACTATTTAACTCACTAATTCTATCCCTAACTCTGTAAATAGGCGACTAAATAACAAACTAGCTAACTCGCTATCCTACTAACTTACTAATGAATTCTCACTACCCAACTTTCTCAGGCCTCGTCCAGACGGAAGCAAAGCCGGCTCGGTTCCTCAAAGACATCTCGTCCACACAGAAGCATTTCAAGACTTGCGTGTGTCCAAAAGAAGACGCGGAGGACGTTTAACGGCGGCAATGTGTACTCCAAGCCTGGGATGGCGCTGTGGCGCAGCCGCAGGGAGTTCACGGAAAGCGTAGAAGAAGAATCACTTTTTTTGATCTCATTTTTTTTGCAATCTACAGAATAAACACGGCTTTGCATGTATCGAAAGAACATGAAAAAGACGAAACGCAGGAGACGTGACAATGGCGGCTGATTCAAGTACGACCGCCTGTTGAGCGTGGGAATGAAGAAGCAAAATATTGAGCTGCAAAAGCAAGCAAAACCACGACAACGCGGCTATCCGCCACCGTTGTTGACGGTCCGCGCGCAGTCACGCGAGAATTGGCGCATGCGTCATCAGCCTGCGACAATGCGTCGTCATTGGGCTGCGGCCGTGACGTCATCGCTGGAGGCGTGTCCGGCGTGTGGCGTCCAGACGGACACGTTTTGAAATCTGTCCGCTCTGGAGCCCGCTTTCAAAAGTCGGCGCTTTCAAAGTCCGAAAGTGCGCCGTTGTGTGCACGAACGGTAAGAAACTTGTGAGGATACGTTGAAACGGGCTTTCGCGTGGGCGGGGCCTCAATCAGTCAATAAATAAGGACCACTCAAGCTTGTGAACAATTTAGCTAATTGTCGGCTAAAATGGCCGACATCCTCTTCAATTTTGGACATTTTTTTCATATTTATGATTTGTCTTCCCAATTAGGGGAAAAGTTTCAGGGGATGAATACTTGGAACTTCCCACGGGGCGCGACTGAATGAAATGAGCCCGTCCAAAAGCTGCTTGAAAACAAAATGGTGGACTCGCTCTTATTTTGGCTGTGGGTCCTAAAGACTTCAGCCATGAAATGATTCCTGTGTAATTTGTCGATCGGTGACGTTTGGCGTCATGTGACGAGGCCGCTTGGCGTCATGTGACGAGGCCGCTTGGCGTCATGTGACGAGGCCGCTTGGCGTCATGTGAGCACGCGTCTTCAGACGCTGTTTATTGATGACAAGACAACATGCATCACAAGACCAAGGAACGCCGGATGGAACCCGTCCGGCGACGCGGAGGCCGTCCCCCGGAGGAGGTCGGAGGAGAAAGTGGCGCGGACGCGGGTGAGCCGAGCGCCATTTTCAGTCATCGAAGCGTCCGCCGCTGTCGTCGTCGAGCAGAAGATGCCAGCGTTCGATCTTCTTGTCTTTGTTCTTCAGGCATTCGTACCAGTGCTTCAGGCACTCGCCTTCCGCTTGGATGCCCAACCGGCAGCCGCCTGCGCGCAAACACGCCGGCCGGTTAGCCGCCGTTAGCATGTCGGCCTCGGCGCAAGGCGCTAAAACGCGGCGGCTCACCGATGAAGTCGTTGGACTTGCCCACGTCGTAGTCCCACACCGAAATGTCCAGCGTCTTCTTGGCCAGCTCGCCGTGCTTGATTTCAAAAGCGAACTCCTGCCAACATGACGACATTCATTCATTCACTCACTCATATTCAGACTTTCAGACATACAGTACATTCACTCACTTGTGCATTCATCTATTCTTTCAATCATTCATTCACTCATGAAGTGGGTCAATCGCCCATTCATTTATGCATACACTCATTCAGTCACACACTCAATCATTCATTGCTTATTCATTCACTCAGTCATTCAGAGACCTTCACTCATTAATTTACTCATTCTGTAACTCACTCACTAATACATTCAGTAATTCAGCTTTTCAAATGTAAATTCAATCACTCACTCAGTAATGCATTGATTTATTCATTCAATCATTCAGTCACTCATTCATTTAACTATTTACACTTTTGTTAAATCTGTCACACACTCATTCTTTCATACGCTCACTCATACATTTGATTCATTCTGTCTCCCATCCATTCCTTTTTCATATATACTCATTCATTCATTCATTCACACATACAATCATTTATACTTTCGCTCAGACACTCATTTATTCATTGATGAATTCACTCACTCAGCCATTCAAACAGTCATTCCTTTAGTCATGTATTCATCAAATCACTCACTCAAGAATTCATACATTCATTGATTCATTCATGTCATGTGAAGTCATACAATCATTCACTCATCTGACCTCCTGGAACTCAGGATTGAGAGTTTTCTTCTTGATCTGCGTCTTGTTCTTGCCTTTCTTTCCCATGTCAGGCTTCAGAGACCTGAATGGGACGCCATGAAAGTGAAGGGGTGAATGTGACAAGAGATGACAGGATGAAGTTGAAAGTGAAACGGTGAGATGGAGATGAGAGGGTGAAAGTGAGAGGGAGCGGGTTCAGAGTTAGAGAGTGAAGATGAGAAGACGAGCGAGAGCGTGAAAGGATGAAAATGAGAGGGTGAACGTGAGAGCGTACAAGTGAGATGGTCAAGGTTCGGAGTTAGCAGATGGAAGTGAGAGGACAAGCTAAGCAATTAAGAATAAAGCTGAGACGATAAAGGTGAGAGGGTGAATGACGAGCGCGTGTGTTTGTCGTACACTTTGACAAAAGGGTCCGAGTATCCGTTGGCGTCCATGGCGGCCAGGTGGGCACATCGGACCACGCCCACAATCAGACGACCTTGGCTGCTGTCGTACCTCAGAGACACCAGGATGCGACCTCGCTCCTCGCGCTCCTCGCCCTCGCGCGCCTACGCGCGCACAAACGCCAGGAAAAAAAAGATGTCGTCATATTTCTTCGTTTTTAGTTGACTTTTTGGAAAAGGCTGCATTTTTTTTGATGAATTTTGCTGCCATTCATTTGTGATGAAAGGAACATTTGGCGAGTGTTTTGACAACCAGATGTTTCTTACGTCATCCTCATAGAGCGCCATTCCTCGAGATTGACCTCCCACCATTTTCTTCACCTGCCAATAAAAAAAAAGAGAGTGAGAAACGCTACTTTGCAGAGAAACAGCGCCGTCTGCTGGCTGTGATGTGGCAGTGTGCCTTCGGCCCCGAATTTAGTCTCTCTGCTCTCCTGTGGCTCCCGGGCCATCTCTAAATAATATTCTTCAAATGAATTCATGCTTAATATAATCATTAAATAGTTCCAAAAAAGTCCCAAAAGTGACCATAAAGTGTCTAAAAAGGAAATGCAGAAAAATACCATAACATTTCCATGAATTTGTCAAAAACAGACAATTGAATAAAAAAATTTTTTTCTAAAAGTAACCTAAAATATCCCAAAACAAAAGAAAGGAAGAAAATTACCATCAATTATTTTGGGAATTGCCTAAAATAATAATAATAATAATAAGGCAGAAAAGAAAACATTCAAAAAGTATCTATAAAAAACAAGAGGATTTCACAAAAATGACCATAAAATGTCCACAAAATGTCCCTAAATGTCTGAAAATTGCTAGCAAAAAAATGTCCAAATAAAGGAAGAGAGCTTGCAGAGAATGAGCGTGTCCATAAACAGACATTTGACAGAAAGTCTGAAAAAAATTCAAATGTATGAAAAAAAAAAGTATGAAAAATTACCACAAAAAATCTAAATAAAATACAAAAGGGAGAAGAAAATGAATGTCTTGTCAATATTAAAAGTATAAACATTTAACACACAATTTCCTTCATAACAATCTTGAAACGTTTTGCGTCTCCTGACAGATTTTTATTTTGTTATTTAGTTGGCCTAAATTGTCTACAATTGCACATTTTTGACACCAAGTAAGAAGCGGCGAGCCGGTTGGAGGTTCAAGTGAAGTTCAAACGAAGTATTTGCCACCCGCCAATCGTACCGCAACGACTCTCTCCAAGCACACGTTGAATTTTTTCTTCTGGTTGAACTTGAGTTTCTTGAGCGCCACTCGCGTCTCGCCGATGAACTCGTTGTGTCCGAACTTGTCCTCGTCGCTCACCGACAGCCTGAAGGACCAAAAATTGACGGGAAATTGACTGACTTTAATTCAAGCTCGTACACGAAGCCCAAAAAAAATCAAGCAGGCAAACTCATCATTGGCCAAACGCACGATGGTGGCGGGAGAAAAAGTGGGCGTACCGCAAAGTTTTTCGGGCCATTTCGTCCTCGGTGATGCCGTGGTAGACCAGAGTCTCGTTCCATGTTGGGTTCAGGGTGTTCTTCAATGTTTTGGTGCGAAGCTTGTTGGACTGCACCACATAAGACAGACACCAACTTCACCACTTTTCGGTCATCAATATGAAATGTCAGCCAACAGCACAACCTGGTGGCTGCGAGAGGTACTGCCCCGGATGCGCAAAACTTCAAGACAAGTAGCCCATAAATGGTTGACTTTCAGCTTGTCCTATCAACATCACGTTTGAAAAACAAAGAAAATGGCGCCATCTGGTGGCTCTGGTGGGGCACTGCACCTCTTGCTCGAATGCGTCGTAATTCGTCACCACTATGTGAAGTGGCACATATTGTGCCAAAAGTTTTCAAGCTTACTGCTAAATAATGGAGCTAGCGGCGCTAACAAGAAGTCTTAAAAAAGATGCTTGATTATGTACGCGGGCTGATGACGTCGTGCCCCTGGACATCACAACTGACAGGAACAGGAAGTTGAATACACACTGCTAAGAAAATGGCACAGAATTAAAACTGTGAGGACTAACAAACATTTTATATTTTCACATCTGAATCACATAAGCACATTTGTTAATAAAAACAGCGCCATCTGGTGGTTCTGCCGGGGCACTGCGGCTCCTTTCGCATTTCTACACAAGTTGTTTTTTCACACGCTACATACATAAGCTAGCTAGCGATTAGCATCACGTGGTTGCTATGGCAACGGACGGCTACCTTGCTGGCGCCCGGCAGCAGGTGCAGCTTGACGTACGGGTCCGACAGGCCGTTGGAGTCCATCGGCTTTAAGCCCTGACGCAAGTATAAACAAACACACAAAAAAAAGATCAATAAAATGCTTTTTTGTGGATGAAATACATACAAAGAAACATAAAGCACTTTCGAATTGAAGAAATCAAAACAGAATTATAAATATATATAAAATATATATATATAATATATATATTATATATAAATATAAATAAGTATATTTATATATAAAGTGAAAATAAATGATAACATTTTAAAAATGAGATTGAAAAAATAAATACAAAAATAAATATAGAAATAGAATTAAATAATCGATAAATAAAAATGCTCTTGTTCTCATATTTAATTATTTCATGCTGTAGACGCTGTCAGCATGAAATGTGTCATGGAATGTTATTCAAATGAGGGGGCGGGGCCTAAGTGTCTATCTAAAAGTAAAAAACATTTGAATTGAGTACAGCTGACCCCCGCATTTTTGGGGTTCTGTATGCACAGATTTGGTTTTTAATATTCCTTTTTATTCAAATACAAATTTAAGCCCCTCCATTATGCATTTTTAAACACAAAAATTGGGTTCGAATGATTTTTTTTTGCAATGCAATTTTGATGACGTGGATGATTTGCAAATGTTCACTACTTGTGGCTGCTGAGTATAAAAACATTTTCATGGAGAAAAAAAAGAAAGCACATTAGCATGAAATGAATAGAAGGTAAAGACTGTGCGTACCTTAGCCTTGATGACGCAACACTGCAGCTGGTGGCCATCTTGCTTGTAGTGCAAACTGAATTCCAAACTTCCCAGCGTGGCTTTTTGGCCGGACAGCAAAAAGAACAAAATGAGACCAAAAAACGCCAACACCAAAGCCAGGAAACGCCGTCTCACTTGCGTCGTCGGAGTCTTCGTCCGTTTCGTCATCTTCGTCTTCCCGCGACGTTACATCGGCAGGGGGTCTCGCAGTTGGGGGCGGGGCTTCCCTTATGCTTGCGCTTGACGTCGGGAGCGCGACAGACGCTGCTTTTTTCTTCTCCTGAGCGGTGGATGGATGGCAAACTGTGTGTGCGTGTAGATATAATATTAATATAATACAATATAATATGATATGATATAATATAATATAATATAATATAATATAATACAATATAATATAATATAATATAATATAATATAATATAATATAATATTAATATAATACAATATAATATGATATAATATGATATAATATAATATAATATAATATAATACAATACAATACAATACAATACAATACAATACAATACAATACAATACAATACAATACAATATAATATAATATAATATAATATAATATAATATAATATAATATAATATAATATAATATAATATAATATAGTATAATATACTATAATATAATATAATATAATATAATATAATATAATACAATATAATACAATATAATATAATACAATATAATATAATATAATATAGTATAATATACTATAATATAATATAATATAATATAATATAATATAATATAATACAATATAATATAATATAATACAATATAATATAATATAATACAATATAATATAATATAATATACTATAATATACTATAATATAATATAATATAATATAATATAATATAATATAATATAATATAATATAATATAATATAATACAATACAATACGATATAATATAATATAATATAATATAATATACTATAATACAATACAATACAATACAATACAATACAATACAATATAATATAATATAATATAATATAATATAATATACAATACAATACAATATAATATGATACGATATGATACGATACGATATAATATAATATAATATAAAATACTATAATATAATATAATATACTATAATATAATATAATATAATACTATATAATATAATATAATATATTTAAGATGCCCAGGGTCGGGCATCTTAAAAACCGAGCGGGCCACAATTTTAGGACCACACGCTTCCTCTTTTTCCGATATGGACAAAATATGATAATATGTGCAAAATATCTGCTCAACAGTACATTCGCACCCGAGCTAATTAGCGCAGCTACCTACCAGGCTGATGAGGTGGCGGCGCCTGCACGGCTCCATCGGCGGCGTCCGGGCCGGCGAGCGGCGGCCCGGTTAGAGGCAGCGGGCCGGGGAGGACGCGGGGGCCCGGGCCCTTAAAGAACCAGGCCCCGGAACGCTTCTGCACCTGCACGGAGGAAATGAGCACAAGGAGCGTGAGGCCGGACGGCGCCGGAGTGGTGCCGGTTGTCGGCGGGCACTCGCGGACTTCTTGGTGTTGCTTGCAGATGGGACACAAGCACGACGACGTGGAGTCGCTTCGGACGGCGCAAGCGTCGCACACTTGCTGCAAACACAACAACAAGGTCACACTAGCTTCAAACGGGATCCATTCATTGGAAACGTTGCAATCAAAAACGGACCCCAAATCGACTGAAGAAACGACACTTTGACACAATCAAAAGTCGCCATTTTATAACTTAAAGTACAGCCATTCATAATAGCTAAATCCCTGGCAACAAAAGTGAGTAAACCCCTAAGTGAAAAAAGTGCTTGTGTTTGTGCGGCGATGATGTCACTCGTACTTTCCTGCAGCGGACACAAAGGGCGGCTGTGACGCCGCCCGCCCCAAAGGTGGCGCTGCAAAGCAGACAAGCCGAACGTCCGTCCCCGCACGCCGTCCTCCGAGCGTCCTCCAGACGGATGGACAGGAGACTGTGTGGCACGCACGCACGCACGCACGCACGCACGCACGCACGCACGCACGCAACATTCATCAATAGATGAAATCATGGTGAGATGATGAATGCAGACACGCAGGCTTGATGGATGACGGACGGACGAATGAACAAATTCATGCCTGACAGATGAAGGAGTGAATGATTGGATGAGTGAAAGCATGATGGGTGGATATATGAATGAGTGATGGATGGATAATGAATGAATGCATATATGCTGATGAATGAATGAATTATGAACAAACACATGTTAGATGATGAATGGATAAATGTATGTACGCCCTGCATGATTGATGGATAAGTGAATTCATGTATGAAGATGGATGATGGCTAGATGAATGAGTGAATGATTAGATGAGTGAAAACATGCTGGATAGATGAATGAATAAATACATGATGGGTGATTCATATCTAAACGAATGTATGCAGCTTGGATGTATGGATGAAGGAATGCATTTATGGTGATGAATGAATGCATGAAAGATATATGATGAATGAATACATGATGATGAACTGGATGGATGGATGAATAATGAACAAATGATTGACAGATGGCTGAATGAGAACGTAAGGACGACGAATGGATGAACTGATGATGATGAATGGATGATGGATGAATGAATGCATGAATGCCGCATGGCTAACGAATGGACGCATGACGGATATGCTGCATGGTGAGGAATGTTGAATAATCAGAATAATAGACAATTGAATAACTGACATGAAAGGACAGACGAATGAACACATGATGGATGAATAAATGAATACAAAATGGACAGATGATGGCTGGTGGCTGACGGTGACGATGATGATGATCTCACTGTATGCGTTGCTGCTCAATGTCGTCCATCTTGGCGGCGCGGGCCAGCACGTCGTTGATGATCTGCTTCTCCTCGTCGGTCAGCTCCTCGCCGGGGTCAAGGGGAGGGGGAGGGGGAGGCGGTGGGGGGGCACCGCACCCGCTCATCATCGTGCCGGACCTTGAACGCAACACGCACACACAATCAACAGACACAAAAATATACAAAGATTGCAAAGTTGAATGGAAAAGCCATCGGCTCCTGCAGCTTCGAGTCACAAACAACATCGCAGCACGCAAACACACGCCGTCTCCGCAACGCCGCCTCGTTCACAATCAATGAGCGTCTCTCTGCCGGGTGAAAGCTAATATAAAAGTAGTACTTTGGTGCCATCTACATGTCATTTTTGTGGGTTGGGGAGCAATTTTTGGGGGGATTTTCACTCCCCTTTTGGAGATTTGGGGAAGCAACCCAAGTGAGGCTGGCTATGAATTGTAATTGCCGCCACCTACAGGACTGGAGTGGAAGTGAATTTTGAGCCAGTCATATTGAAGAATGCAAAGAGAGCAGCCGCACGTCCTTGACGCCTCTTGAAAGACGAGCTCGTTAGTGTCTTTTCTTGTGGTTTTTTCGTCTTCCTCCCTCGACATGTCCGTCGGCGTCTGATTGTTAACTTCCTGACAGCCCGACCTCGCTACCGCTAATGACTTACATGTCAATGACGATCTCTCACAAACCCGTGTCCATTTTGTCGTCATCGTCATCATCGTCGTCGGCATCCTTATCGTCATAATGGCGGTCGACGTCTTCATTGACAACAGCGACCATGACAACGTTGAAGCTGATAATGATGACGAGGCAACAAAAATAATCCATGATGTCGTTTTGTCATTATCGCAATTGTCGTCTTTGTCGCTGAAGCCATCATCGTTGTCGTCATCATCATCATTGTCGTCATCGTCGTCGCCGCCGTCATCGCCGTCGTCGTCGTTGTCGTCTCGTCGTCATCATCGTCGTGTCGTCGTCATCATCGTCATTGTCGTCGTCGTCGCCGTCGTCGTCGCCGTGGTCGTCATTGTCGTCGCCGTCGTCTCGTCGCCGTGTCGTCGTCGTCGTCATCGTCGTCGTCGTCGTTGTCGTCGTCGTCATGGCGGGGCCCCCCGTGACATTTCGGCTCCTCGCTTCGCTAACGTGCCGCTGACCTTTATCTTTTTCTCGCCTGCTCCTCCCGTCGAGAAATGTCAGGGGTTGCCCGGTGGTGCACAATGTGCCGCTTTGATTGACAGACGTGCGCGTGTGCGTGCGCGTGTGCGTGCGTGTGCGCGCGCTCCTGGGGGGCTTTGAAGAGGAAGGTGGCATCAGCGGCAAAGATGACAGGGAATCGCCGTTCTGGCACTCAAACACACACGCACGCACTCGTGTTCACGTTGCGTGCGTGAGAGAACAATTTGTGTTGTCTGAGAGCATTTCAGTGGAGTGGGAGCAAAAGAATGTTTTTCGTAATGTGTGAGAGTGTTTCAGTTGCGTAACGTTGATAGTAATATTTAAAAGTATCCCTGAATGATGTCGCTGACGCTCACTGAAAAACTCTCACGTAAGCTAACTGCTAACCGTCGGGATAAGATGATAAAAATGAAGATCTAAAAATATGTCCAGGTGTTATTTTGGGGGGTGTAGAAGGGTTCAGCAGATGTGTGTTGCCTAACCAAACGGGTTGAATCCATGTTGCCGTGTTGATGTTAAGAGAAGAACGCGCGTTAGCCGTGAGCTAGCAGCGGCTGCTCACTATCTGGCAGGCTGTCAGTCACGTGGCAGCACAGGTGGCTCATTATTTAGCAACATGGGATGGTCAGAATATCAAGCCATTAAGGACGATCAAAAACGGGGTTTTGTTTGTAGCGAAGTACTTGATGTTAGTTTTCAATTGTTGCTGACCTTCCGAAACAAGTTTTTAGTCATTAATGACCATCTGAAATTGGTTTTAATTTGTTGTTGACTGTCGGAAACGAGTTCTGATTTGCTTCAGACCGCCTGAAACGGGTTAACATTTGGTCACCATCCGGTTGGGGATCATCGTTAGGAGTCTGTTGCCGACCGGCGTTTCTTGCCAATGATCCAGTCTGGCCCGGTGAGGTCACGTTGCTCGCTTGGGCTTCAGGAACGACATGTTGCTGCAGGACATGTGACGCGGGCATCGACTGCGCTTCCAGGGGACAAATGTTCTCAACGTGAGGTCGCGACCCCCCTCAAAGCCCGTCGACTTTCACCAGAGACGCCAAGGACGCCTTGTGATTTACGTCCTCATCTTATAGACGACCTACACCGAGCGGACATCGTGACCTCATACGTGTACTGTGTGTGCGTGTGTGTGAGATGACGTCCAGATGGCACTGAGTGATGACGCTAACACCCGCTTACACTTGTTCCAAGTACGTCGGCATCACTTAACCGACGTCATCCGGCATAATCGCTTGACTAATGTCATTCAGCATCTTCACTTAACCGCCGTCATCTTGCATTATCGTTTCAGCGTCGTCATCACTTAGCTGCCATCGGTGAGCATCATCATCTCGCTGCATCACCGCTGTCACGTCACCACCGTCATCCGGCATCAAGTTGTTGCCGTCATCCAGCATCATCAATTAATTGCTGTCATTCAGCATCATCTTTTCACAATCATCATCCAGCATGAATTAATTTCCATCATCCAGCATCATCAATTTACTGCTTTCATCCGGCATCTTCGCTTGACCGTCACCATCGGACTTTCACGTCAGCACTGCACCAGCATCATCCGGCATCGCCGCTTCCCCCCCGCAAAGCTCTCCTCCCTTGAACGCCGTCATCCAGCATCATCGAGTAACCGCCGGCACGCGGCAGCATCCCCTCGCTGCTGTCATCACGTGAGCGATGTCATCCAGCATTAACGGCGAGGGGATGCTTGACTGTCAAACACACTCTAACGAGAAGTTCCGGCAAACATTTTGGCTTCATGAGGGAACTGCAGGCCAACGCACGCACGCACGCACGCGCGCACGCACGCACGCACGCGGTGAATGCAAGGTGGGTGAAAGGAGCTTATCCCAGCATTTCTTTTTTTCTTTTTTTTTTGTTCTGGCCGACTTCCTGGTTGCACGTGGGTGACCGACAGATTGAAACATCAGCTTGAATTCATTTAATAAATTAATCCTTCAATGGCCTAATTAAAGTGCAGGCGGGAGAACTCATCACAAGATTTTTTTTTTGGGGCCGCAAATGCATTGAAAAGTTTATTAAAAGCAGCAAATGCAGACCTCGGACACTAGTGGAATTATCAATCGGCGAGCAAGGAGGAAAAAGTCAAAGTCAATATGAGGTATTACGCCACAGCGTTGATATGATTAGCATTAGCATTAGCGCTACAGCTATCGTTCCCATGACAACATCGGCAGCTTTTCTGATAATCACGTCACTTGTGAAATGACAGAGCTGGAAATTAAAATCATCCATGCAAGACATTCTACTTCAAAGTTATTGCTGACAATATCAATCTTTAGAACGCTAAATTTGACAAAATCGCGTTTGGGACATTTAACCACATTGTTGAAGAATCGATTCGCTAACATAAAAACAAAAGTCAGAGTTGAACAAGACTGATTACGACGCTTAATTTGAGGTATTACACTATGAGGTTTATTACATAACAAGGTTAGCGTTAGCATCATCGCTACAGCTACAGCATCTTTTATGAAAATCATATCATCTGTAAAATGACGGTCTTGGAAGTTCATTTAATGCATGTAAGACATCCCGGTTCAAAATTCTTGTCGACAGTAACCATTTTAGAACGATCAAATCGACAAAATCTTCCACGGATCGCGGCAGAATCGATTAGCTAACATAGAAGCAAAAGTCACATCAACTCTGATGGGGACGTTTAATTTGAGCTATTACACGACCTCGCGTGCTACATAACAAAGTTAGCGTTGTTAGCGCTGTCATTCGCCTTCAAAACAAAACTGACTAGGTAAGCAATGTAAGCAACATACTTGTGCTATAAAATAGCCAAATCTAGTTTTGCTTTTTGTTGTAGATCAAAACTTTGCATCCTTCTCCATATCTTGAAGCTAGCAATGTTAGCGCAAGGCGCGCGCCGCGTAGCCTACCAGGCAAGTGGGTCAAGAGCAGGATTGTCGGGAGCGTGGGAAGGAGCAGGTCGATCAATAACGCCTCAAAGAAAACGATCGGTGAAAATTGATCACCATCAAAGTCTTTCATCCTCATTTTCATTCTCCTCCACGTCCACCTCGGCTTCCTCTTCTTCTTCATTTCACTCCTCTTCTCTCTAACCCTCGTCATCCTTTTCTGCTTCTCCTCATTCTCGTCTTTCTCCTCAGAACCGCCAAAAGCGTTTCGTCTTATTGTGCACTTTCCTCCTCCTCGTCCTCCGCCCGCAAACGTTTTTTTTTTCCCCTGGACTGGCGTCTCTCTTCCCTTTGCGCCTCCCGCTTCAATTTCCCGACAAACATCTTTGCTGACATCCAAATTTGCTTCTTGAATGTTAGCTTAGCATCAAGTGTGTGTGTGTGTGTGTGTGTGTGTGTGTGTGTGGGGGGGGGGGGGGGGGCGAGGTCACCCGGACTCGTGCATAAACACTTTATTGTTACATAACGTGATCATCAAGTGGAGCAATAAAAACGACACGGATAAACGCTAGCTTTTTAAGATGGCGTCATTTAGCATAAAAAGATGGTTTGATCACGTGAGGAGATTCAGGAAGCCCGCAACACAGCTAATGTGCTAACTTTTGTATTCCTGAAGTTTTGCGTAAGTTAGCCTAGCTTAGCGTAAAGCGACGGTTGCACTCTATAGTGTAACGAACAGGCTTGGGGGAGTAACGGAACACACGTCGATTTGTTGCCAATAAACTCAATTAAGACGGTTAAAAATGGCACCAAGTGCACCTGTCGTTTTGTCACTTTTAAAAAAATGCTCGCAAGCTTTAGGGTGCGCAGTGACGCAAACACTTTCAAGGTTTCTATTCGCCGCCATTCAAATGACGGCGTTGTTTGGTAGCAAGTTTTTTTTTTTTTTTACTTGATTTTCACGCACGCGCAAACGTATGGCGCACTTGGTTTATTAGTGCATGCGTGAAATAAGCGACCATGAAATGTGCTTTTAAGGCTAGAATTTGTTCCTTTTCTCCCGATTCAATAGAAATCTATCGATCTGCATATGGCCTTCAATCAATCAATCAATCAACATGTCTGCACTGTACATGCATTTAAATAGTTGGCAATTATGCAAGGATTTTTGCCATTGGAATTTATTTCACAAATGTTGTTTTTATTTCCCTATTTCCCCTTTATTTTTATATTAAAATTATTATATTGAATGAACTAATTATTAACTAATAACCACATTGTCAAACGGTTCATTTGACACATTTGTATCATTAAGAATTTTTGTTGGATGAAATTCACCAATTCATTCAAAAACAAACAGTTTTACTGTACTATTTACAATCAAAGAACCAATTAGTTAATTGCAATACTCAATTCAAAAAATGATTCCATATGTTTTTAAATAGCTGATTTTAAGAAAAATGAAGATACTTTGCCAACAAGCCCTTCCGTTATCGCGCTTAAATATCACATAATGCGCTCAATCAAATGCTTGTTGAATTGTGTGGCGTTGAAGTCATCGATGAAAATAAATAAATAAGAAAGCAGCTTCGGCTCACCTGTCAGTCAAAATGTTGGCTTCATTCAGCGCGACGCTCGTCGACCGCCGCCGCCGCGTTTGCCTCTTCGCGCCCGACTCGCGTCTTCCTCTTGCTGCTGCTCTTCCTCCTTCTCCTCTTCCTCCTCCTCCTCCTCATCTGGCTCTCACGCTCCTTTTGAGCAAACGTGTCCTCTCGCATCTTGTCAACGGGACCCCCAGCCGCGAACCCCCGGCCATCTTCAGCCCCTCAACCTGTCCGCGACGTCATTCTTGTCTAGTAATGCGGGACATTATTTCTTTGTTTTCCAATGATAAGATCAATAAATACAAATACGGTATATTTAAGAATGGCGGCTTTCATTTCAAATAACTATAAGAAATAAAAATATGACATAGTATGTTAGACTGGGGTATTTAATCATTTAACAATAACTTATCATATTACAAGATAGGCCTTTGAAGTACTTTTTGTGTTTTGTTGTCGTCTACTTGAAAGCCAGCATGAATTTAGCACGCAAGTGTAGTTTTGTTGACAAATGACGTGCAATGACACGAATATCCGCCTGCGTGCTTTGCGGCCCTTTTTTGCACCAGGAAAGACTTTTCAGTCTATTTATTTTTATTTTTATTTTGTTGTGCGCGCAGCCCGAGGCCAAGCAGCTGCTTGCATTCTGTCAACACAATAAGCACACAATGCAAACGCAATCGCATCGCTACGCTGCAATTAGCTGTGACGTCATCCCGCTATTCAGCGCGGCGCACTTTCACCTGCAGCCATTTGACGTGAATGCGTCACGTGGACGTCTTCACGGGAACATTTGAAATCACCACAATTGTGCACGTCTGTTCGGCGGGTTGGCATAATCAACTAGCATGTGCACATTCAAAAACGGCTGTTTTGGCTACATCACAACATATTGATCGGGGCATGACGCAATCAAATAATCAATGGAAGCCGTCATCAAAGCTGCCGGATTCTCCATTTGCTCAAAAGGCCTCCCTGAACACTCGACGGCTTTTCACATCAAAACATCACCTTCAACTCTTTTGTCCGAGAGAGACAAGCTATGGTGGAGAAACCCTCGCCGTCGTAGCACTTTTGGACTTTCACGTATTCTATCGTATCGTTGATAAAGCCACAAACTGGATTTCCCTACTCTCGAATCGCGATTCGAACATCGTGAAACCAGATCGTCACTAAAATTGTCCACTTGATAAAAATCCCATCAGAGAATGATGTCCAAAAGACACAGGCTGCATTGTCACTAAAGTGACAGATGAGGTTGACCGATGACGATTAAATGCCAACTTAATGACGTGTGTGTGTGCGTGTGCGCGCGCGCGTCTGTGTGTACTGCGGGCACGTCACAAGGCATCACGTCGCGTCTCGGCCGTGGCGTCCTTTGGCAAATCTAACACACACACACAAAAAAAAATATATATTTATATATATCCGGGAGGTTTGACTGAAATACAAGACAGGAGAAGGAAAAAAAAGAAGGAAAAAATTGAAAGGAGACATTATTCAAACGTGTCTGTGGGAAAGCGAATGATTTGTGACGTCACAACAAACGAGAGCGGCCCATTTCAGGTGAAATTGTTTGCAAGCCGCAGGCGGCTACCAGAGACCTTCTCACAATGCTAACCCGATTAGCCACAAAATCGGATTGAACGCTTCACATCTGCTCCGCTTGTTGTCAATCATTGACTGGTCGCCCTCGTTTTTCTTTCGTCAATATCTTCATCTATCGTGTCTTTCATCCATTTTTTTAATATAGTGTTGAACACAAAAACGGGATTATAATGGCGTGGAAGTGATGGATAAGAAATGTGTATTTATGATACTCGATGGCAATAGTCGCGAGAAAAGTGCAAACACACAAATGACAAAGAACAGTGTTGTTTATTTTGTCAAAGGCATTTTGAAGCGATTGAAGGATGACGATTCATTTTGAAGCATAATAAGGCCTTCATTTCGGGAGACTTTTAAAAGGGACGCTCGACTTATTTAGCCATTTTCAGCAGGAAAAAAGTTCCTATTTTGTCTGCAGTTCATTTGCTAACGTCATCATTTTTCATGTACAATACTTTTCAAAACACTTTTTGACACATGCGGTTGACTGACGATGACGTCACGTGTGCTCAGGAAACCGTTAACGACCAATCAGCTCAGCTGTTGTCTGGGTTTGGTCATGTGACGCGAGCAAACCGAGCCTTGATTGGTTGTTACCCATTTCCTGAGCATGCGTGACGTCATCTTCAGTCAACAGTAAGAAAAAATGTATTTTTAAAGTTATCGCATTAAATCTCGACAACATCTGATCTTCTTATTGCTGAAAACGGCAAAATACGTCAAATATCCCTTGAAGGATCTGCCTTTCAAAACAACAAAATGGGTCTAATTTTTCTTGTAAACTCAACTTTATTTTTTTTTTATCTTACCAAGTCATTTAGTTTGGTCCACTTTTATATATATTTAAAAAAAAAAAAGAAGATAATAAATCAATAACTCCAAAACACAAACGTGAAATGAGGCAAGAGCTTGCCATTTATTCTTAGTGAGAACGTTAACGTGGTCAACTGCATTTTTTTTTTTTTTGTTTGCTGCTTTTTAATATTTATAATAAACACTCTTGTTGGTCGTGTGTGCGTGTCAAGAGAGAACACTATGCATATACATACACTTTCTAATTGGCAAGTAGATATGTTATTTTTTTTGTAAGTACATTCTGTTCATGTACAATATACACCTTCAAAAATAGACTTTAGTTGTTTTTTTTCTCTCCCCGCCGTCCAGAGTCACCTACGAGTGTTAAAGAGCGTTGCGGTTGCGGTCGCAGTCACGTGACGGCGCGGAAGGCACGTCCACGAGTTGACGCGTGGGGCGACGGTGAATGCGGACCGAGCCGTACCGGGGCGGCTCGAGGAATAGCGGCGTCGGTCGCTTCCTGCTGTCGGCCGCGCGGCGCGAAGGCGTAGTGAGGAAATCTCCAGGCCACGTTTGAAATGAGCGGATGACGAGAGGGCGAGAAGACCGATAGCGCTCGCTAGCCTAGCCTAGCCTAGCCTGGCGCCAACACACCTGAACACCTTCAAGGACATCCGGCTTTAGAGCCACGTCCCAGTTCGCACTAGGAACACAATGGCGGCACTTCCGACCTCTGGGTTTCACACATCAGCGCTGTTTCCGGTTGCTGTTTGTGACCGCGTCCCAATGCTTGCGCGTTCCCGTCGCGTGTATTGCGTCTGTCATTTCAGAGAGCTGAGACGCCCGACGGGAGCGCGCGGGTGGGGGTGCTCGTGTTGGAAGTCGGCCATCAGTGACCGGAAACGGCCCTGATGTGTGAAAGTCGGAAGTCCGCGGCCTCTACCCCATTCTGTGCACTTGAACAACTCATTTTGTCCCCGCCATGGCGAATGGCCACATATTTGCCCGAAGCCTTCACAGCGCCCGCCCTGGAAGAAATCCATCGCTATTTGCTGATAAACTCACTTTTTGTGCCAAAGCAGTTAATTCAGTTTGTGGTAAAAGGTTCTCGTTTAAGAACACACATTGCCAAGAAACCTTTTGCCTGCTGAATTTGTGCTAATAAAAGTATTGCTTTGGCGCCAATTAAGTCATTTGAGGAAGCTGAGAAGCTTCTTTAAGGCAAAAATAACACTCTGTTGCCAACTTGGTGCCAAACAATTACTTGGAAGGGAGTTGAGCTTCATTTAGACAAAAGTAGTGCTTTACCACCACCCAGTGGCATTGTGGCACCTATGGACTATGCTGACAAGTTCATTCATTAAGTTCAATTTGATGTCACTACTAGTGTCGTTTTTCATCTATCGTAACATGTAGTTGTCCCACTAGTATACCAAACTTGATCTACTAGTACAAGCAAAGAGTGTACTAGTACATGGACCTCAAGTTGGTTATCAAATAAATAGTCAAATGACTTTATTGAAAGCTGTTAGAGAAATTAATTAATAAGAAAATAATAACAATAATTGTGTGCCTTTGCCTGAACAATATCTTGTAATACCACCAAGTTCCTCAAGGGGCAACAGTAAGCCATGGAACCAAAAGGCTTTTTCTTTTTTTAAGTCATGTGCTTTTTTTCCGTTATAGTGTCTCAAGTGTGAGCAATAGTGTTGCAAGATAGCACATTTCCTTGGTGGGGTTAGTGTTAGCTTGTGGTTAGAGGAGTTAAGGGACTCTTGAGCGGCATGCTAAGCTAAGCCAAGCGATATCGGGCTTCTCGTCACCGTTGGCAACGGTGCGCGCAAGGCATTTAGTCACATGGTACGTAGATTTCAAACAAGACAACATACACCACTCACAAAGTTTGGGATGCTGCGCTTTGGGGTGAAAGTTCAGGTGAACTTGGTTTGACCTTGTGTAAACTTTGAAATGCATGCGTCCAAATGTTTCCGTACTTCCGTAGCACCACCTGCGGCAACATTCACAACTGCTTTCCGGAATTTTCCCTCCAAAGGCCAACAGCTGGCAAAAAGTTGTGACTGGCGTACGATATGCACTTAAAAGCAAACGTTTCGGCGACTGCCGACCAATCGGACGAGGCTCGCAAGCGCCGCGTGAACGGACGTTCGGCGGTGGACGTGAGCGGACGCGGGTTTTGTCTTCAAGGCAGTAGCGGCGAGGTCAGGTGTCCAATCGTCAGCCAATCGTCTGACGTTTGGCACACAACATTTCTCTGCTAACTCTACAAACAATCAAAACGTTTTGCTTTTGTTAAAAAAAAAATTTAAAAAAGAGAAGAAAATGGGGGCGGGCTTTGATGAAAGACAAACTGGTTGGTGGGGATTTGGCGCCGCTCGGTGGCCGGCGTGAGCATCACAGTGATTTGGGCTTGGACTGGAGAGCCAAAAAGCTCCTCCCACTCTCTCTCTCTCTCTGTTTTTGTTGTACTGTGGCGGCGATGTCCCGTTGTGGGCGGCGCGTGAGGCTGGCGAAGTAACGGTGGGTCGTCAGGGGTCCTACGGGAGAAAAGGTTGGGCCGTGTGGCGAGCTGCTTCATACGACACAAAGTGCCACTGTTGGGAAACTCACGTGGAATGGCGGCGGATCTCATCTGAAGCTTTTCTGCTGCTGCATCAGGCCGACGTTCTCGTACACGCGCGAGTTGTCCTCACGCATCCTGACACACGAAAGGCGCCGATGAGCAAGCGACGGGGGAGGAGCCAAGTGCGCGGGTGCCGCAAGTCAGACTTACTCTGTGCAGGTGGCGGTGGGCAGCGGCGTGCACGGGGGGAGCGGACTCTGCTCGCCACCCGTGAGGTCTGACAGGGAATACTTGATGTTGGTGTACTCGCGACCTTTGATCTTACTTTTCTGGAAAGCACAAAAAAAAAAAAAGATCTATAAACAACAGTCAGGTCAGGCTTGGATTTTGATTTTTTTTTTTTTCTTAAACTGCATTTATAATATGTATTGTCGAATGTATAAAGGATGCTATGTTGTAAGATGTAAAGTAATTAGTTACTATCTATGTGTAGAAGTATTTATTGTAGTAGTATATTATAGGGCTGTGCACAATTATTACACTCCACAATTACAAAATCGTAATAATTGTAAAAAAAAAAAATATTATTAATACTAATTTTGAGTTGTTTAAATTTATACATTTACACAATCTTTTTAATTTTATTTTAAAATAACTCATTTAATAAATTTTGTTTCATTCAAAAGTAACTTGCATAATTATAGTGTTTCAAAGAATTTGGTTTGTCTTAATATTTTTTAAAGCTGTTCTTTAAAGTGATCTACAAATAAAAAGTGTAGTTGAATTGGGCAATACAACATCTGTTTTTATAACTCTCTAGAAGGAGGAAGAGGAGGAGGAAGAGGAGGAGGAAGAGGAGGAAGAGGAGGGACCTGCTCCTCCACAATGCGCCGCTGCAGCGTTTCAATGTAGTGTTGCACGGCCATGTAGATGAAGCGGTACTGAGCTTCCGTCTGGACCATCCCGGAGCGCTGAGAACGCACCATCTGGATGCTCTTGGGAACGTCGATGTCGCAATCCACACCTGGAACACACACACACCCACGTCATGCGTGCACACACACACACACACACACACACACACACAAACGTGCCGCACACACCTTTTTCTCTGATGACGTCGATGAGGATGTCGATGACGATGAAGGTCCCCGTCCTTCCGATCCCTGCACTGCCGACACCAGCGTAGCGGGTTAGCGCGCGTGCCCGGCGGCGCCCCCTACCGTCACAAATACGTACCTGCAGTGGACGGCGATGGGCCCGGCGTCCAGGATGCTCTCCTGCTTCAGGTTGACCTCCTCCAAGAAGTCCAGAACGCCGCCAGGGTCCGTGGGGACGCCGTGGTCGGGCCAGGCCCTGAAATGGTACTGCCAAACCGTGCGCTCCGTGTTGCCCTGCAGAAGAAAACAACATCGATCAAAATCGGCAACAAGATTGACAGCCTTTCGGTTCGAAAGGTTCAAAGAAGAAAAAACACAAACGTCACCTGTCCCACTTTGGAGAGTTTGAGTTCTCGGAGGATGTAGTCGTGCGCCGCCGTCTCTCGGACGTTGCGAACGCGCATGGCGCCGTATTCCTTCAGAGCCGACACGTCGGGCCAGTACTTCACGCATTTACTCTGTCAGCCATGAAAAAAATGGACAAATGGAAAGGAAGCAGAACAATCATTTGAAACGCAAATCAAATAGTAATAGTAAAAAGTATTTCAAATAAAACTATGATAGTGAAACTGTTTTTTTTAACTAGTGTGGTAGGAAATTTAACTACAAATTAGTTATCAAAATAAAATTCTAATTGTAAAGCCAAAAAGTAAAAATTCAAATAAAAAGTCATGTTTGAAGAACGCAGATTTGAAGGAGAAAAATTGTAATGAAACATTTAAATAACTCAAAAATGGTTTATTTTTATTTTTTAAATACATTTTAAGTGTTGTAAAAGAAACTACAAAACAAAAAAGTAAAAACAAGTGAGTTGATACGCATGTAAAAATGAAAAAAGCAAATATTTTAAGGAAATTGTAAAAAGTCAAAATTAGAACAACACAGTAAGCAAGAGTTAAAAAGTAAACATTTCAAGGGAATTGTTCATAAAAACACAGTGACAAAAAAAAGACAAGTAGAGTTTTAAAGGAAGTAGTAAAAAAAAAATTGAATGGAATATAAGAGTACTTAAACAATTTTAAAAATCAACTAAAACGAGGATAGTCAAAAAAGTACAAATACAAATTAACTCTTTGACTGCCAAAAACGTTAAATAACGTTTAGTAAAATCCTATGGAGGAGTGCCAAAGACGTTAAAATACGTTTTTTTTTTCAAAACAGAGGTGAAACTAACCATTTTCTATTGTTGATTACTGAAAAACGGAATAAGGTAAAAAAAACTTTTTTTTCTGATGAAAGATGAGAGTCCAATCTTTCATTTGGTAGTATGTGTGTTTCCATAGTCCAAACACATAATTTTCTGTGGACCTTGAAAGATCAGTCAAAAATGCTTAAATCGGCTGGCACCCACGGCATCCCTTTTCTGAAAACGTCTGGCAGTCAAAGAGTTAAGAAGTAAATAGAAAAGTGAATATTTGAAGGGAAAATGTGTGAAAATGAAAACGAAATGCTGGAAACGGCGATGGACGCGAGCGCCGTAAATCCCAAAAGCCCAAGTTGGCTCACCTTCCCTCGTTCCACCTCTTTGGTGGTCATGACGATGACGCGCGAGTTCTCCTGGAAGACCATCCGCCAGAAGTCGCTGATGCTGTTCTGCAGGCAGCCCTGAGTGGCGATGTACGACTTCTTGGGTTTGCCGCTGCTGACCTTGTTGTCCTGCTCGGGCTGAAGCCGCACAAAAGGCCGTCAGCCGTGACGCGGCGGCGGCGGCGGGAGCCACGGTGCGAGGACGGACGGCCATTTACCACGCTAGGGGCCGCTACCATGATGATGTTGGCGTTGATGTAGTCCGAGCCCGCCTCGTTGGGGTCCCCGTCGGTCAGGACCACCCGCGTGTGGTCGACTGCGCGCAGGGAACAAAAAGGCAAAGTCGGGACGTCAGCCTACAATCGGGCGCCGTCCGAGCAATCGAGCACGTCCGCCATGTTGACTCACAAGGCAGGATGTTCTTGTATCGGTTCTTGTTCTTGTTCTCGGCCCGCTGGCCCTCTTTGCGGCTGTACAGCAGCTTGCACTCCTGCTGCTGTAAAGTCTGCGTGCCGGCAAAACCATTTGAGGCCTCGTCGGACATTCTCGCAAAATGTCGACGCGTGCGACGGCCGGAAGCCTCACCTCAAACTCCTCCCAAAAGCCTTGCTTGACTTTGTCCGTGGCCTCCGCCAGCTTGCTCAACTCCCGCACGCGACTTTCGATCTCAGCGGCGTTGATGCGAGTGGTGTTGAGGGGCTGCCAAAAGCGACGGCGGGCAAATCAAGAGACACACAAGCGGCGTCGGTTGCTTCCTTCCCGCGAGACGGCGACGCTACCTGCTTGAGCTGCAAGACGGTGCCGAGGGTCTCCACCATGGGGTTCTTCTTGTAGTGCTCCACCAGGTCTGTGAGGGAGTCAAACTTCTCGCCGCCGCCCACGTCGTACTTCAGGTCGTGCTGGCGAAAATAAAGGGGCAAAAAAGACAGATTTTAAAATGGTTGGAAAAAAACACTTCCAATTTCAATGAACTATTAAAAGCAGAACATTTGAGTAATAAAAGGTTCAAAAAGGGTAACAACATGAAGTGCAGGCCGACATTTGGGACACACCTCCTCATGCAATGCATTTTGTTGATTGTCACTGAAGACATCAAAACTCTGAATGAACACATGCGGAGTTATGAACTCAAAAACAAAAGATGAAATAATTGAAAACATGTTTCATATTCTACTCTTTGCTCTGATGATTTTTTTTCTGGACATTCCCTCCATGAGCTTCAAAAGTAGTCGCCTGTGGAGGCTATTTGGAAGAAACTACAATCGAAAACACGTTTTCAATGATTGCACTTTTTTCTTTTTGTGAAGTTCTTAACTCCACGTGTTCATTCTTCGTTGTGAGAATCTACAAAGAAAACATTCATGAGAAGACAGCATTGAACGAGATGCGCGTCCAAACGCTTGGCCTGTACGATCCCACTCATGGGTTTCCTGACAAATCCATACGGGTGGGCCGGGTCCGGATCCCCGAGCCCACCACACAATGGCGCCGATGGGCTGCATCCGAGCCGCCGCGGACCGGGGCTCACCTGGCATCGGATCATGACGTGCGTGACTTTGGGCTTGCTGTCGCTGCTGTCCGTCTTGTCGTCCCCCGTGCGCACCGACAGCACAAAGTCCCCGGGGTGGCTCTGGCTCTCTCGCACCAGGAAGCTGCCGTTCTTGCCTTTCTCCGTCAGGAGCTTCTCCGCCTCGCGGCCCGACAGGTGCCCGTGGAACCACCTGCAAGGACGGCGCCATTACGCACTCGCAGGCCACTTCGTCCGGGACACATTGAGAGACGAAGCTTGCGAATGTCTCGTTATGATACGACTGCAATTACAAGCATTCCGACAATTTGAAATTGAACAGCGTCTCGAGGCGATCAATCAATTATCAAAATTGTTATGGATTTTTAAAAAGAATTGAATCCATTAGTTGTCGATGGATCCTAGCACCTCTAGTGACAATCCTTAAAAATGACACGTCGACAGTCACCTTCGTCAAAGAAGTTGAGATTGTTTTGCCGTTTTCCCATTTGAATATTTAACGGCGCTTGATCAATATGTGTTCCGCGTGGCTGCGCGGCGGGCTGACCTCTCCGACGTGGGGTCGGCACAATTGAGCGGATACTTGAGCTCGATGACGTCGCCGTTCTTCTCCTTGAGCTGGCCGTGGTGCTCCATGTAGTACTGCACCAGCTCGGCCAGCGTGGCGAACTTCTCGCCGCCGTACAGGTCGTAGTAGTCGCCCGTGTTCTGGATCTTGATGTGGGTGACGGCGCCGTTCCGCCTGGGTGGGGAGCACGTTTGGTCAGGGATGGGCGAGTACCGATACCGAACGGGTATTTGGGATTGCAGCGTGACTGTTCGGTCCTTTGTTTTAAATAGACAAAAGCCTGACACCCCAAGTGATTACATTTGTGTGGTTTTACAATTTGTTTGACACTCGGGATACAAAAGTGTGATTTCAAATCTCTGCTGAAATTTCACACAATCTGGCTTTTAAATTGGCTTGGGAAATAAAAACAGTGACCCGAAGCTGCATTCGTTTCAAACGTTAACGTGAAGCATTTTGTCTTCTTTTTTTTTTTTGCTGAAACTGCTGCTGAGTCACTGTCGCCGTCCCGCACTGTCATCTGAGAAAACGGGTAAAAAAAAATTAAAAAGGAGAACTTGCAGGTCTGGTGTTCAAATATGACTTGTCGTTAGCCGTTAGCATGACCTCGAGATCAGCAGAGACGCAGATGAGCAAAACAACAAACGCTAACGTATATCAGTGTTTCCCACACCATGTTATTACTTGGGTGGGTCACCCAAGTAAATTAGCCACCACTTAAGGAGTTTTCAAGAAAATGTATTAAACATATATTTTTAAAGAAAAAAAAAAAGTGTCGCGACAGGATATACCGCATGTAACGTTAGCCGTCACTCACTTGTGGATCGAGAGGCTAAAGGAGACACAGTAACAGGACTGAGACACCTCCTGTCTAAGCCGCCTCCCATCCCCACCGCCGGAGGCCACCCACCCAAGTCGATTTCAAATCTGTGGGAAACACTGGTATAGGATCAAAGTCATCCAGATCTCCCTCGACTGAGTTTTTTAACATTTCCAGAAAACAAAACAAAAAAAGCCCACAGGAAATTCAACAAACATCACCTGCATGACTAACAATTTAACACACAAATAAAAATGTTATCAAGTATGTTAGTATTGTTTGTTGACATTGTGGCAGTAAGTCGAGAATGATGCAATTTAGGCTAATGATATTTGGGGAAACGTAACTTTTTGCTATTTGTATTTTGCAGACTTGAAATGGCAGTCATGCGTCTACTAATAAGCTAGCAACCTATTTTTAGCTTTTTGGGTTATTTTAGACAGAATGCAACCTATTTATAGCAGAGAAGCAAAACCTCGGCTCTCTCACGTTCAGGAGGAAGGCGACGGAGTTACATTTTAAAGTCTGCTTTGTTTGCTTACGTGCTCACGTACAAAAACGCTTTTTAAATCGACTGCTAACACTTCAGTGACCGTGTTAGTTACGCATTACGAGCACGACAAACCTACGGCGTCAAAGTTGTGTGCGAGATCCTCACTCACCGCACTGACAGGGTGAAGTCTCCAGGGTTACTCTTGCTGGGTCTTGCCAAAAAGCTGCCATCCACGCCGCGAGTCAGCAGCAGGTTCTCCGCCTCGACACCCGTGATGTTAGGGTGGAACCACCTGTCAAGAAAAACAACAACAGTGTTATCAGCAGGGAAGTAACCATAATAGCAATATCGTGATATTGTGCAGATCCCGGGCACCCTCTGATGGTTAGTTTATGAGATCCGTTTCATTTGAATTAGGCATGTTTTGGCCACCTATGGCCAGATGAAGTGAAACCTCCACAAATGTACTCAATTCACAATGTGTGTGGCCATTAGCGAGTGCCTCAATATTAAAGGGATTACACCGTGTATTTTAAGCCCGTCCACAGTTAACTATGAGCATATAATGATGAAATCTTACCTTTGACACAATCGCAATGTATTTTTATATGAAATATTAGGTATTTTGCTGGCTCCATTTTCCAGGTAAAACGCCCGTTTGAGTAAAACCCCGCCTCTCCTCGTGGGGTTGCCGCGCCCCTCTGCTGCCAAGGAGCGCTGCAAGACCGGCCAATGTGAAAATTGGACGAATGTTCAATTCTTCAATAAACATTTGAAACAAAACACTCCTTGCCGCAAGAAATCGCAGTGGAGGAGGGGAGAAATAGGAGGGATTTTTTTTTTTTTTTAATGCCCGTGCGTGGGTCTCGAACTCAAGCCTGCTGCTCACAAGGCGAGCGTGCTAACCACTATACCATTCATGCAGTTATGCACAACAGTGCAATAAGTTTTACACAAATGGCAGCCAGAACCCTTTCTGGGATCAGCCAGAATTTGGGGATTTTAAGACGGCCAATTGTCATTGCACTTTGGCATTGCAAATGTGAAGGATCATTGATTGCTTTGAATTCATCTGGACAGAATGTTTATTGATACAGGCTACTTTCGTCAATAACCCATGGAGGGAGGTCTCAAAGAAAGTGGGCGTGTGTTTAGTCCGCAGAGTCGGCGCGGGGGTGGGGCCGCACGCAATGACGTCAAACCGTGCCAACGGCTCGTTTTCTCAGGTTGGGAGGGGCCGTTGTTTGGAGAGCAGAATAACCTCGACTTTCTCATACAGGGGCCAATGGAGGAAAACACAACTTTGGTCATGTTTTTGGTGAGGAATTAGTATTTGAACATGGCTAAAGGCTCCCAAAAGTTGATTTTTCATGTTGCAGTCCCTTTATTATTATAGGTTGTTTAAGTACATCGAGGTTAATGTTACCTGCACTATTTGAACTATATCTAGAATTGTGACCTCAGGTAATTTGCATTGTATAGACGAGACATTTAAAATAAAATGACTGACCAAGCCAATTTCTTTGTCTTTGCTGTTATGTACAAAACCGCAATATTGTGTTTTTTTCCCCCAATGACAATTTTTTACAGTATTGTGAGCTTATATATCACCAATCTCTCCACAATATCGTGATGATTATTGTATCGTGTCGTTTGTATACTGACTTTAATCAGGCCTATTTGACGCTGTCGTTCACACAGATGGGCTATTATGAGGGGTCAGAATTACACTAGCACTGTTTCTAAGTCCCAAGTCATTTTGCAGCTTGCGCCTCGTTGAAGGGCGCTTTTCTTCTTGCACATAAAGCCGCTCATAGTTGCTCTGTGGTTTATGTTGCCACATAACACTGACATCACGAGCCTTGCTCGGAGTTGAGAGTAGCGAACAAGAACGTTGCCAAGCATTAAGGAAGCCTTGGTTGTTTTGATTGCATTGATTGTTTACAATGCGGGGGGAATAGTAAACATGAAGTCACCGGTGTGGGCTAACGTTTTGCGGTGAGCTAGTAGCGGCTCCCACTTCGAGGTTGATTCGCGACATGTTGGCTGGAAAACTGCTCGGAGGGGTTGAAAGTTAAGATAGGTGGGCTCACGCCAGCGACGGACGTTGTTTTCCAGGGAAGTGCTTACCTCCGAGATGTCATTTTTTCCGCTCCTCACTTCCTTCCCCACTTGGCAGCTAGCAGTAGCTTTCCAGCAGCTAGGTGGCGAACCTTCGCGACTGTTTCCCCCTCCAGTCACTGGGAAAAGACGTTTATCGGCTCATATCCGACCAAAACGCGTGCCGAAATCACGGCATCGACAAAAAAGTGTAAGCAAGTACTACATAAAAAGCCTTTTCAGGCCTGTCCCGGAGACTTCAGAACAAGTCGATTGTTGGACGTCACCAAACCTGCGACAACTAAAGGGTACGTTGTATTTTTTTTCCCCCTGGTGCGGCCGCTTAACTGTGTTGCACCGCCCCTTTGCGTAGAACGAACGACTCATTGACAGTCGACACATCGGGCCAACGGCATGAGAAAATGGAACTCTCTTAAGGTCCCTCTGCGCATGCGCTAAATAAGTTATTGTATGTTTTCCAAGTGGACCTAAATGTGCAAAATGTTGGAACGCGTTTGTCATGCTCCACGAACAAAATACAATGTTCAGGTCCTCATTCGTTCCTTGAATTTGAGCAGAATGTAAGACAGGGTACATTTCAACACCATTAGAACAAAAAGACACCGTTCAAATGTTGCATCATTGGGGGTGCGTTGAATCTAAACACCGGTTGCCACCGTCGAATCTCAGCGCCCCCTTTGCGTTAAACCCATAACCGTCATAACCAGCTATTCTCGGATGCTCCGGGTAACTAGATGAGCAAATGAAAGACTTTTTGCAAAAAGAAAAATAAAGAAGAAAAAAGTATATCTTTTAGATGGCAAAAAGATAAATAAAATAAATTAATGACACTATTAAACCTAACCCATTTTTTTCTTCTAGTGATATATTTTTATGTTTGCTGGTCTTTTTTTAAATACAATATTTAAACCTATGCCCTTCGATTGGATGGCAAGCAGCGACCCTTGTGAGGACAAGCGGTTTAAAAAAAAGATGGATGGATGTTTAAACCTAACCCAAATATTTTTTTTTTCTGTGCCTTTTATTTTAAGATCTACATTTTAATTATTTGATCCTGGTGCGGAAAAATCACTTCATTCAAAAGTGCACGTTCAGTCTCATCAAACACTTAATACGTCATAAGAGATGGTCACTAACTCGTTTGTGGGACAGGGTGTAATCGTTTCGAAATAAAACAATGAGATGAAAGCAATGCAACGTTGTAAAACCACGTCATATGAAAGGAAAAAAGTAATTCCGTTCATTAGAGTGGTGCTAGTGTACATGTTCATATTTACTTGTATTTAAACCAATCGCTATTTTTATTTTTCATTGACTGTTTTATTTTTTTAAATGTGAACATATTTTGGATATCCAATGTCATACGGTAGCCTGCGAGTGTTAAAGTATCGCGTTTTCTCTGAGCTGATCCATTGACCCTCGCCGCTCGCCGTTAAGCCGTACGTGGCAATCACACGGCCGCCGCAGTTTGCCTGTTTGGGCTTCTCCTCTCCGGCACTAAATCAGCCGCACGGAACTGCACCCCACAAGGGGAGATAGCGCGCCGAGGTTACGATTGGTTTGCAATTAGTTCTTCTTTTTCCCCCCCTCTAAAGTCCAGGAGCGATGTTTACCACGTCGGAGCTGGTTGTCCTGCTGGCCGTCCTGTCCGCCACGGCATCCGGCTACTTCGTTAGCATCGACGCCCAAGCCGACGAGTGCTTTTATGAGCATGTCACCTCCGGCACCAAGATGGGCCTCATGTTCGAGGTCGCCGAGGGAGGCTTCTTGGATATCGACGTAGAGGTGAGGCGCCCAAATTGAGCGAGCGACGGGCTCCACTTTGATCGTGAACCAACGCTAATCTGCGGCAAAAGAAGCGAAGGCCTGACGATCTGGTCCTGTCCTATTAGCCGCCATCTGTTAGCATTAGCAGCGGTGCGGCTAACTCTACGCCGCTTATGTGAAACTTGTCTTTCGTGCTTCGAGTCAGGTTTAATGTTTTAAAAGTCGTTTGATCGAACGGTGATTGAACGTTAGTCTCCGGTTTCGGCGTGTTAGCGATCAATTAGCACCGATACGGTTTTGGTGTTTAAATAGTGTTTTATTTTTTTTAAGTGATCAAAGTGTTTATTTCGCCGCTTTAAGGTGCACGCGTGTGTTAGTTTTGATATGTTAGAATAAACATGAAAGGTGTCATTCTTTTTGGCGAAAAACCCGGATGTTTCCATATGTTTCTGAGCAACACGCGAAGTTGTACTTATGAAATACCCGGATGTTTCGTGTTTAGTGACAGCAAAGTAATTAGTCTTTCTAATTTTGATTAGTACACATGTTATATCAGTGTTTTTCACCCTTTTTTGAGCCAACGCACTTCATTTTTAATTGAAAAAAGAACACCAGCAACAGAAAATGTTAAAACTGACAATATAATGTTGTTCCCATTCAACAAATGTCTTGAATCGGAATCAGTTAAACACACAAATTTGACAACACTACTTTAAGTGACTCAAAAGAGCAGACGTACAGCATTTAGCAGTTTCGGTGCAGCTCTAAAGGAAATGCGCTCGGAAGTGCGAGCACACTGACGTGTATGTCAACGCTTCTCAACCTGTAATTTACTACATTCCTATTAGCCATTTTAGGACACCTTTGACATGGCGACGCTTCGCTCATGATCTAAATGCACGACTCCAAGGTGACACATTTCTTTGTGTCAGTTTTCAGAAGCTGACTGCCGTGTTTTTCTCCGGCAGCAATCCTGCAAGCAACTTGGCCCAATCTTCCATTTCGTTGCCAATTCGTCTCCTAACATTGTCACCATGCCTTAGAAGGAGCATGGTTACCAAAGCAGGGCACAAAAATTGTGTTGAGGTGCATAGATGTGCAATTTGACTTGATTTTTTTTAGCCAATAGTGAGTTAAAAGTCGCAAATAGGCCTGCGCCTGAAAAAAATCCACAAGTAGTAAAAACGGGTTTGTAATTCAAGTCACAAGATGGCGGTCAAGCACTCAACATTGAGAGGATCATAAAGCATCAACACGATGCATTATTTTGTTCAGTACTAGCCAAGATAACACGCTAGCACAAACTGACGTCAAGTCAGCCGCGGGCTAGCAAAGTTGTGGCAAGCAACACTTGTTGTTATCCATGATATAATTTTTCCCATGATTATCGTTAACGGCGTCGCTCCTTCCAGATAACCGGTCCCGACGGCAAGCAGATCTACAAGGGAGACCGGGAGTCGAGCGGCAAGTACTCGGTGGCGGCGCACATGGACGGCACCTACAAGTTCTGCTTCAGCAACAAAATGTCCACCATGACGCCCAAGATCGTCATGTTCACCATCGACATCGGCGAGGCGCCCAAAGGCCAGGACATGGAGACGGAAGGTGACTGAGCGCCATTTTGCTCCCCCCCCACTGCTCCTTTCCTTTCATTCGCCCTCATTTCATTTCTTCTGATTGATCGTCTTCTGGACGCTCTCTTCCTCCCTCCTTCCCTTCAGGCGGCGGCACTTGGGATGGTAGGCGGATAGAATGTGGACTTTTTTGTGTACTCGCTAACCCGGTAATTCCCAACCACTTAATCTAGTTTCACACATAAAATATGTGCTTTGGCGCAATCAAGGTTGGGAAGTACAGCTCTAACCAGAATGGGCTCTTTGCACAAGTGAACTACTTCCTGAACTCTGTACCACTGCTTCATTTCCTGTCTTTCATGATTGGACAAACTGATGAATCCAGGTGTGCCTGACCTCAGTAACCACGGCAACAATGGCCAGACACATCTGGATTAATTGAGTTAATTTAGTGTGTCCAATCATGAAAGACAGGAAATGAAGGAGTGGTATTGAGTTCAGGAAGTTGCGGATTTGAGCAAAGGAGCCCGTTGTTGTCCGTAGTTGAAAGCCACTAATAGTGCACGTTGCTGCGTGTGAGGAATTGGAGTGGTTTGACTCATCGCACTTGAAAAATATTGTCCCAAATTTCTTTTCTTTTTTTTTTTGAAAAGCCGCCCGGGAAGCTTTCATTGGCACTTTGGATTCCAGAAGTTGTCGCTCGACTTGTTTGGAAAGCGGTTTTGTGCATGTAGTTTGCCGAATCGTGTTGGTTAGCGTTGTTGTGACTTTTGTGTGAGTGTGCTTATTTTTTTTTGTATGGCAGCGCACCAAAACAAGCTTGAGGAGATGATCAACGAACTGGCGGTGGCCATGACAGCAGTCAAGCACGAGCAGGAGTACATGGAGGTCCGCGAGAGGATACACCGAGCCAGTGAGTGCACACAAAATGTTGCCACCGGTCTAAACATGATATTCTCTTTAATATTGCATTTGAAGAATAAGAATTTAGCATCTGTTAGCATCCATTTCAGGGGGCTGCCATTATGGCCTTCAAATGTCCGTTGCCGTTCAAACTCTTAAAAACGTACTCAACCAATTTTTTGACAAGAAAAATATGACATTTTGTTCATATAAACAAACAAAAAATGAATGCGACTCGGCGGGGTTTTCCACAAACAAACAAAAGGTGAATTTGTGAATGCCGAACAGCAAATATGATGCTAATTTTGTTGCCTGTCTATGGTGTTTTACAATGTGTTTCAGCATTAAGCTAACTAATTCCCTTTGTTTTGTTTAGTTTTACTGTAAACTTTTTTCCCCCAGGAATTGTTCACTATCCGCCAAATTTGTAACACAAGGCACCATTTGGGGAACTGAAAAGAAAAGAAAAAACTTGACTTCTGTCCTCCTTCTTTCTTTCTCCGTCCAGTCAACGACAACACGAACAGCCGAGTGGTGCTGTGGTCCTTCTTCGAGGCCCTCGTCCTGGTGGCCATGACGCTGGGACAGATTTACTACCTGAAGAGGTTTTTCGAAGTGCGGCGGGTGGTGTAGTGAAGAAGCGGCAGCACGGCGCGATCCCTCGTCCTCCTCAAGACAATTCTTTACACTCTGCAAAGCAGACTGGCCGTTTTCGCCACTTGCGATTACTTTGTTAGGTTGTACAAAACGGCCGCAAGATTATAAAATGTTGTTTTTTTCTTTTTCTTTTTTTTTTACTGTGCCGTTTCATTTATTTGCCAGTTGGAGCATTTTAAATCAGAAGGAAGTTTCTGGAAGTAAGAAAGGCAAGTGTTGTGACTTTTGGGTTTGGTGTGTGATAGTTTGATCTCATCAGCGGCCGCTTTAAGTCTTTTCCTGCCAAGAACGTTAATTAACGTTAACAGAAAACCCAACAATTACCGCCAATAACGTTAATTGACGTCAACTACGTTTTTTTTTTCCCAATGGGCAAAACCCTGGTTTATGAATGAATTGGGAAAAAAATAAAAACACCCACTACCGATGGCAGCATCTCTTTTCAATGTTTATGTAGTTATAGCATACAATATTCTGTTTGCCTTGAGAGAAGATTGAAAATGCTCGAAATTGTCTGACACCGTAGGGGTCGTCTTTTTGGATAACGTTTGGGAGTAAAAGACTTAAGAAGGGTGTTATAAAAGGTCAAACGGTTCCATTTGGATTGGCAAATTTTCTAGTAAATTGAATTTTTTTTGGTGGGGTGGGGTCTGATCTACTGACTGCTGTGTGCTTCTTTTTTTTTGTGGCTGCTATGTTGGGGGGATTTTAAATTATGCGATTTAAGACAGTTTGGACATGTTTTGTTGTTTTGGAGCTCTTTCACTGAGATGCATTTTTGGATGTTACCTTAGTTGCGCTGTTTTTTCTCTCTCCTCGGCTCTTTTGCTGAACGTCCAAAGCTGCCGTGGGTCTCCTCACTGAGGCGGCTGTGACCTGTGTGTTGCATCTCAACTGGAAGTGCTCCCAAGTTTTTGTATTCCCAATAAAAATGGAAGAAAAAAAAAAACAACCTTTGGTGTTTGCTCAGGCAGGAAAGCTCCTCTGCACTCAGACTCCTCTTTTCAGATTCTGACACTGATGCATCCATCTGTACAAATGTAGAATGGTTGTTGAAAATGAGCCCCAGGTTTCATAATAAAGAAATTCTAAACCATGGCTGGCTGCAAATGTTTAATTGGAAAAGAAGCATTCATGTGTCCATATATTGTAATTGTTCCATAAATTATCTTTTGAATATCCTGATTTATTATTATTTTTTGATTTGACTGTTGAGCACTTAATCTTGAATAAATTAAGGATTGTTTTATCGAGGGGGTTAAATTAGTTTTATTTGAAAACAAATTGCTACCCGGAACATAAACATTGACGCAATCCGGAAGTGTTAGCATTGTGATGAAATTAGTTTTTTAGCCTGGGTGAGGGTGACGATGTAAATTAATTCAGGAAATATTTAAGTTCTATTAATTCTCCGAATCGTCCGAATTTGTAATACCCACAGTTTCTAATTAAAACCTTTACTCCGCTCTTTCGTTCGACGTGACTCCATAAACACAACCCGGAAGTGTAAACATCACATGTGGTAGCTTTAGCGTAGGCTAACCACTTCGAGACGTGCTATTTTTTCCCCCAGCATGGAGAACACAACAGACGGAACGTGGGACCGTTTAGCTGTTAAATTAAACGATAAAATCTTAGAGACGCTCTGCGAGCTCAAGTTCACACATATGACGCCCGTCCAGGTATGTTTAATGGACGTAAATCGACATGTTCAACTTGATCAGGTAAACATTTTTTTTAACGTTTTTCCTCCAGGCTGTCTGTATCCCACTTTTTATGAGCAACAAGGATGTGGCTGCTGAGGCGGTGACTATCTATCTATCTATCTATCTATCTATCTATCTCTCTATATCTCTATATCTCTATATCTCTCTCTCTCTCTCTCTGATTGGATGTGATGTTGCATGTAGGTGACTGGTAGTGGGAAGACACTGGCGTTCGTCATTCCTGTTCTGGAGGTTCTGCTCAGGAGAGAAGAGAAGCTAAAGAAGATGCAGGTGTGTGATGCCCTCACGTGGGCAAGGAGAGCTCACTACTTTGCATGAAATTGTTTACATTCATTCTTGAACGTTGATAGCCTTATAGCATAATTTCCTAAGACAGTGCGTACGGTTATCAAATCAACAAAGTACAATTTCAAACTTTTAATTATGGCATAGGCAACTGTCCTGTTGGATTAACAATATGCTAGCTTTCCATTAAATGACCGTCAATATTCAGTTTGCAATTTGGAAGGAATGAATAAATAAATCCCCACATTAACTTCTCATGGGAATTGTACGTAAAATTCCAGGAATTTACTGGTGTGTTCATTTGTGATGTGTTCACATGCGATTATTCTTGTTCTTTGACATGCAGGTGGGCGCGCTGGTGGTCACGCCCACGCGCGAGCTGGCTATGCAGATCAGCGAAGTGATTGGACACTTCCTTCAGAAGTTTCCGCAGTTCACGTAAGGTGACCCGTATCGACGATATGCGTGAAAAGTACCCAAATGAAACCGAACGATTGTAGCACAGCAAGCCTTTTTTTTTTTAACACAAATTAACTTCCTATCTTCCTGGTTTCCAGGCAGATATTGATGATCGGAGGCAACAACCCGATGGAGGACGTGGAAAAGTTCAAGGAAAACGGGTAAAGTCGGATGTAATGTAGTGTTACAGCTGAATGATTTTGACAAACGTCACATGACCAAAGCCAGCAAAGGGTTGTTAGCTGAGCCCTTTGGCACTGTGATGTCATTTTCAGTCGACAGCAAGTGCAAAATGGCCGCGCCCTGCCTAAGGTCCACCATGTTGTCAAATTCAATGAGTGATCGGTTGTTGCAGGGCTAACATCGTGATCGCCACGCCCGGCCGCCTGGAGGACATGTTCCGCAGGAAGGGGGACGGCGTGGACCTGGCCAGCTCGGTCAAGAGTCTGGACGTGCTGGTTCTGGACGAGGCCGACAGACTCCTGGACATGGGCTTTGAGAACAGGTAGGGCGAGGTCAAGTCGACATTCACTTGATAACAAGTTTGCTACTTTGACCCTCGGGTCCGCTGACCAATCTCGTAGCGAATTTATATGAGATCAATATCACCATTTTGGATGTCAAGCCTCTGGCCAAAAGTTTTCCAACTGGATCCGGGTTCAAATTTCCCTCCCTCTGTCTGCGGATGTGACGTGATTTGCGCATCGTCTAGCTACAGTGTTTCCCACATCATGTTAATACTTGGGCGGGCCACCCAAGTAAACTGGCCACCACCCAAGTCGTTTTCAAGTAGTTGTAAATATGACTTGACACTTTCGATGATTTTCTTGCAGCTAACCTGCTAACCGCTAACGCTAACCACTAACCGCTAACCGCTAACCACTAACCGCAGCTCTTTCCCGGCAGTCTGAACGCCATCTTGAGCTTCCTGCCCAAGCAGCGGCGCACCGGCTTGTTCTCGGCCACGCAGACGCAAGAACTGGAGAAGCTGGTCCGAGCCGGACTCAGGAACCCGGTCCGCATCGCCGTCAAGGAGAAGGGCGTTGCAGACAGCGCCACCCGGAGGACGCCGTCCACACTGTGCAACTACTACACGGTCAGTCGCGCACCCGTCACGTGTGCGCGCGCACGCCACTCACGTTGGCTCCGCTTCAGGTGTGTCGCGCCGAGGACAAGTTCAACCAGCTGGTGGCGTTTCTACGGCAACACAAACATCAGAAGCAGCTGGTCTTCTTCAGGTGCCCCGTCAGCGGCGGCGTCTTCACGGCTGTCATGTCACGCTCCTCTCGTTTGTCTTTTCTTCTTCTTCTTCTTCCTCCTTTCTCATCTTGCTGCTGCTCCTCCCCTTTCCTCTTCGACTCCATTTTTATTTCTCATCTTCCTCATCCTCCAATGCCTTCTCTTCCTCTTCTCCTCATCTTTCCCTCCATCCTCCCTTTCCTCCCCCCCTCCCACCTTGTGCAGCTCTCCTCCTTTTTTAATCCTGCTTAATCCTCTTCCTCCGCTAAATCATCCTCTTCTGGCGCCGCTTTTCCCTCCTCCCCCCCCTCAGCACGTGCGCCTGCGTGGAGTACTTTGGCCGCGCTCTGGAGACGCTGGTGAAGAAGGTCCCCGTCCACTGCATCCACGGCAAGATGAAACACAAGCGCAACAAAATCTTCGCCGACTTCCGAGCCCTCAGAAGGTGAGCTCGCCCGACGTCCGTCCCTCCGTCCGTCCCAGCGGCCGCCTCACGCTGGCCGCGCGGTGTTTGCAGCGGCATCCTGGTGTGCACGGACGTGATGGCGCGCGGCATCGACATCCCCGACGTCCACTGGGTGCTGCAGTACGACCCCCCCAGCAGCGCCAGGTCAGTGGCGCTCGTTAGCGTAGCACGTTGTAGCATGTGAGCGGTTGGCGTGACGCCCGCCGCCTCCTTCCCAGCGCTTTCGTGCATCGCTGCGGCCGCACGGCGCGCATCGGTAACCACGGCAACGCGTTGGTCTTCCTGATGCCGATGGAGGAGTCCTACGTCAACTTCCTGTCCATCAACCAGAAGGTGAGCTCGCGACTCCAATCGTCTTCAGCCTTTGAAATGAATGCAAAGGCCGTTCATTTGTTCTGGCAGCCCAGTGAAAAAAAAGGAATTATTAAAATCAATAAGAATCATATTTTGTGTATTTTACTTGGTTGTTAAGTCTTCTGTAAAATCAAGATTTGAAATAGACTTTTTACAAAAAAAAAATATATATATATAAAGTCACCTAAAAATGTAAATACAACTGAACTGACCAAAAACGCCAAAATAAAAAATATATAAATAAAAGTGAAAATAAAAACAGATATAAAAAAATAAATACAAAAAAATAATATAAATGGACATTTAATCTTGGACTATTTTATATTTATTTCCTCATTTATATAATTTTTTTGCATTAAATTTTTGACTTCTATTCTTGGTATGACATTTTAATTTTGACTTTATTTCTTTTTTATTTGAGCAGTTTTGTTCTTTCTTCTTCGTTTGGCATCCTGCAGTGCCCGCTGCAGAAAATGGCCGCCGTGAGCGACGTGGTGGACGTGTTGCCCAAAGTGAAGGCGCTGGCGCAGGCGGACCGCGCCATCTTCGATAAGGGCATGAAGGCCTTCGTGTCGTACGTGCAGGCCTACGCCAAGCACGAGTGCAGCCTCATCTTCAGGGTCAAAGGTCACATCTTCCACAATCACCGTTGAAAATCCATTTCCCCCCTCCTGACTTTTTGTCTTTCCCTTTTCTCCCCCGCAGATTTGGACTTTTCCTCGGTGGCCCGCGGCTTCGCGCTCCTTCGCCTGCCCAAAATGCCGGAACTGCGCGGCAAAAGTTTCCCCGCCTTCCAGCCGGCGCCGTTGGACACGGAGACCATTCGCTACAAGGACAAACAGCGTGAGAAGCTGCGGCAGAAGATGCTGGCGGAGCGGCGGCAGGACGCCGACCACGGCGAGGCGAGGCCCAAGAAAGCCGTCGGGAAGCAAGCGTGGTCCAAACAGAAGGCCAAGAAGGAGCGACGCAAGAAGAACGCCACCAAGAGGAAACGCTCGCAGGTGACCAGTGACACATTTCACGTCCTACAAAGTTGTTTGCATTTTCTGACAGGTTAGCAACCAAACAGCAACTCCAAATATGGCCTCTTTTTTAATGAAAGCAGTGACGTTAAAACATGGCAGCTCTCGTTCTTACTTTGCGTTGCTGCCAGATGGAATCCTCACGTCTTCAAAAGTTTTTCAAAAGTTCATGTTTTGTCCAGAATGCATTTGGTAACTTCATTCATTTTCATGTACAACGAATACCTTTAAAAACACATTTTTCCACTCGCTGTCGACTGAAGATGACATCACCTGTGCTGGGGAATGTAGCGACCAATCACGGCTCACTTATTTTCTGGGTTTGGTCAGCAAACTGAGCCATGATTGGTCGTCGTTCTGGACAAAATATGAACTTTGTACTGCCGGAAATGAGTCAAGTATCCCTTTAACTTAGCTAAATTGGCTAAATAATCGAGACTCATCATATATTCAAATAATCATGACAGTTGCAGCCCTACTTTAACCGCTTCAAAAATCAAAACAAATAAACGTGGGGACCGACCAATAATACTGATTTGTGAAAAAAATACAAAATCAACTTGATGTCTGTTGACGGGGACGATTTAAACATGGTCAGGATCTGAGCTGATCTGCTAATGATAATATAGATTTATTAATAGTAATATTGATGACATTTTCTGAAGACGCCAACACATTTGTCAAGTCGAATTTGAACTTAAACAAAAGACAAACTTGATTACGAAAAGTCCAATTGCTTTGCTCGAACATTTGCGCACGGCAACGAGCTGCAAAAGTGACAAGCAGCGCAATTTGTCCGTGGCAGCAAGTTGAAAATGTGGCGCTCGTCCTCAGGGCTTGGACGAGGACGAGGACGTGGACGAGCTCCTGAAGGACACGCGTCTGCTCAAGAAACTGAAGAAGGGCCAAATCTGCGAGGAGGACTTTGAGCGACAGATCACGTCTGGGGAGCATCATTAAGGACACTTTTCTCTCTCTTTTTTTTTTTTTAAATGTGTCTTTTTTATTGACCTTTCATAAATAGAGCTTGATGAGCTCGTCGCTGACGGCCGACGGCGTGAGGACGCCCAAGTCGGTGAAGAGCAGCGTGATGAGCGAGGGCGGCGTGTAGTCCACCAGCGGGTGCTCCTCGGACAGGTTGGACCGAGTCTTCAACGTGTCCGCCTTATACTGACAAAAAAAAGCAGGCAGGTCACACGTGCTCGCTTGGAAAATCTTTTTCACATCCAACAACACAAAAAAAGTCATCACCACACTTGCCGTCATAGAATAAAAACAGGAAAGGTGTCAAAACTTTTGTACAAGTTCCTCAACTCACATCATCCCAGTTGTTGATGGCCGCAAAGCCCTACTTTTGTCGAAATAAAAGTCCTCAAATGACTTTGTCATAGTTAAAAATGCTCCAAAATGGTGGCAAAGCCCTACTTTTGTCCAAATGAAGAACCTCAACACACGTCAACATCGTTCCTAAGCACCAGGCAAAGTGCTACTTTTGTTCAAATGAAGCTCCCTTCAACACAGTTCCCCGTCTCACTTCAGCTTCGTCCCTTGGCACCGGAGAATTGGCAAAGCACTACTTCTGTCCAAAAATGATGCCCCTCAACTCACTTGATTTCGGTTCCTTGGCACCTGGATGCCACAAGAGGGTAGTAAAACACTACTTTTGTCCAAATAAAGGTCCTCAAATGACTACCCACGTAGTTCCTTGGCACCACAACGCCACAATATAGCGCCAAAGCACTACTTTGTGCATGTGTGCAACACACATTCCTTCATGTCAGCTCAATTCCCGCCCAAAAGTGGAGTTGGTTCCTCTCACCTTGAACTGGTCGGGCACATCCTGCTGGTTGAGCGGGTAGAGGCGCACAAACTTGAAGCTCTCGGCCACCACGTAGAAGGCTTTGTTGTGGGCTTTGGCGCACGCGGCCATCTGGTAGGTGCCGATCTGCGGGCGGGGGTGAGAGACCAGATGAAGGGAAAAAAAGACATGAGCAAAAAAAACAAAGCACGGCGTCAAACCTTGTTGATGATGCCGCCGCTCTCCACCACGCCTTCGGCGCCCACGATGACCTGATCCACCTTCTCCAACACGTACCTGACGCAAGCAGAGCAAAAACAAACGGAACAAAAGACAATTGGGGCCACAAATGTATTCCTTTCCATAGAAAAACGTTTTGGTCGACTTTTTAGGAACAAATTCGAGGATTCATCAGGAAAACGACCACGTGTTGAGGTAATTTCCTGCCACTAGGTGGCATTAGTGTTCGTGTTGGATGCTGGTGACGAGAACAGGTTGAATTTCTGTGGGCAAGTCACACTTTCCAAACCAATTTCTTTTAACAATTTACCTTTGGCGTCAGGCCGGAATTTTCCATGTCACAATTTGGTATATTTCATATAATAAAAAAAAGTAAACGCAAAAGGTACGAGGATGCTGCTTATTGCCAGCCATGCAGAACTGCGGGTATAAAAATGTAAAAGTTTTTCCTGATAAGAAAAAAATGAGACCAAGAAACAATTTCAAAGCTTTTCCTCTGTTAATGTCACCTGTGTGAATAAATATATTATTTTAGACAGGTTGCAAAAATGTTCACACCCTCTTAAGAAGGCGGTTGTGGCTGTATTCCAAATGAACCAATCGCACTTAACCCCTTCAGACGAGCATTTTTTTCTGCTGGCCATTTATTTCCTTTCCTTGCTCACCCCACAGCAGCGTCCAGGATGATGGTGACAGGAACGTTGAGTTTTCGCAGGTGTTCGGCCATCAGTCGCCTTTGACAACAACAATGAAGGTGAAATGAAGAATGCCGGGATGTGCAACGGAGGCGGCAACTCACCCGGCACCATCGGGCTGTGACTCCGTGACAAAGACAGAGAAACGTTTCTTCTCGGCCGCCGCCTTCTCCAGCACTTTGAGGACCACTCGAGAGTACGAGTGCGTCAGGATTTTCTGTCCCGCAATACAGAGGAGGTCAAAGTAAGTTGCGCCAAATTGCAAAAATGTCCAAACTACAGGCCCAACAATTGATTAACTTTTTACAACTTATTTCATACTGTAAGCCACATTATACACAGTTTGAACATTAACACTGTATTTAAATATCGCTAAATAAATAAATAAAAAATATTAATAATTAATGAATAGATTCATATATATCAGCATGGCTTATAAAATACCTAAATAGGGGAAACATTTTTATTTATTTTTTTAAAGATGATTATATTTGATATCTATCGTTCTTCCAAACGTCACATTTGAGAAGAATGCAAGCCTGAAAAATCTACAATTATTTGTCACAGCACCACCTACTGGCAAACTTGGCACACATCAAACGTTTTTGGTGCTCAAGCACCTGCCGCATTTAAGCTGGATCAAAGCGTATGCTGGTCATTTTTTGGTGGTGCGAGTGCTTACGGCGCCGTCCTTGATGAAGGTGTGGCACAGCTTGGCCACTTTGCCTCTGGACATGGAGATCTTGTCCACAAACAGCTGCCCGCGCTCCTCCATCACTTTCTTGCAGCGTGACAATTCCTGCCGGCCGTGGCCACGGTGACAACAAAACATGAGATGCTGGCGTCTTTGCCTTTGAATACGGAGAAATGGTACGCGTCTGCCGGCCGAACTGAGCGTTTGCTGCGCCTCGGTCGGCGTCCCACCTGATGCTCGAGCCATGTCAGGCTGATGAAGCGCAGGAAGAGCTCTCCGCCCGACGACACGGCCACCGACGAGTCCACGCTGGTCAGGCGGTCGGTGGCCCACGTCAGGTTCTCCCTCAGGCCCAGGAGGGTCTCGCCTGAAGGTCACAAGGTCATCAATGATAACAGCGGCGGCAACACAGGTGGGCGAGCTGGCTGGCGTCACCTTCGTCTCGCTTGAGGAACTCCAGCAGCGTGCGAATGGCGGCCACCGCCGATGCCACGTCGGGGTCCTGCCTCAGCTGGCCGCGGAAGTACTCCAGCAGCTCTGGAACACAATAAATAGGAAAAACACACCATTACAGTAAGCAACAGCAGTAAACATGTCATGACTGCACAACACATGCACGGGCAAAATACACAAAAGGAAAAGGTACACGCGAGACAGCATAAATGCACAAATACATCATCACGCGCACACATCAAATGACCAGACAATAGAACAGCACATGTACAAAAAAAAACGCATAAAATTGACACAAAAAGGCAGGACACAGAAAATGACAAGACACACGAAAGGCCACTCTCTCAACTCTTCTCTTACCTTCTTCATTCATGCTGCCACGCTTCCGTTTTCAGGATGCCAGCCAGCAGTTTTTTTTTCCCTCGCGCTTTATCTCAAACTCCTTGCGACTCCTTCAAGGCAAATCGGCGAGCAAATCTTTGTCGTTCAGAAAACTCACGCGCTTTGTGTAGGCAACTTTTTATTTTGGTGCCAGTTCAGAGCTCTGGAGCCGTTTTGTTGTGAGTTGACATGTCGCGCAGAGATGACGTCAGATTGCGGTCTTCTTCCTTGAACAAAGCGGTTGAAGCTTTATGTGAGTTGTGTGGCTTTAGCGCCACCTCTCACATGAAAGCTGCCTCTAACCTGAGTTTGTTTATGAGACACTTTCTTCTTCTATTTACCATGCCAGCGACGTAAAGAAAAATGACATTAAAATTAGACTGAATCATCTTTAGCATTGAAATTAATTGGAATACTTACAAATCCATTGTGGCCTCCCCTAAAACTAAGTCAAATAAATGTCATGTGATTTTAATTAGGGAAAAATAAAAATACCATTGTATAATTTTGTACTTGAATTCTAGCTCCTTCTGGTGTGTCTGCTTTGGCCAACCGGGAGCAGTAAAAAAAAAAAAAAAAGTTTTACATAACAGCAAGGATACAGGATGCATGCCTGAGTATGTGATTTCTGTCTACGTGTTGCTCAAATATCCACCATTTGCCAGCTGAATGCCACCATACAGCGCTAGCTTCTCATTTTTACCCTCAAAAGTCAAAGCAAAAAACAACATCTGAATGACGTTGGGTCACTTGTATCTCAAGGCACCACAGCGTGAACATTTTTGTACTGTTAAATATGTGCCTTGGCTCAAAAGAATTTGGTATAGAGACAGACAAAAGAATTTGGTATAGAGACAGACTTAATACTAATGGAAAGAAATGACGCACAATCAATTGAGACATCAACATGTTTAATTTAATCATTTACAATATGCTAGGGTGACAAAGGCAGAACAAATGGCAAGAATGGGGAGAATGATGTGTCGGGGTCCGCTGCTCCATCTTTGCGGACGCCTGGTCAAACTTTGGCCTCAAGTTGAAGCACATTGAGTCCATGTTGGTTGTTCTTGTTTAGTTCGGTGGATGAGAAAGTGAGTGAGTCCAGGCAGGATGATGACAAGCTTGAACTTCAGCCGTCCCCATTACTCGTCCTTGTTCTCGTAGTTGTGTTTGATGTGTTTCCATAGTTTCTAACATAAAACACAAAACTCAGTTAAATGACCATAAAAAAGAAGAAAGAAACTTTGTTTAGGTTCAAATTGGCGCTAGCGGGTTAGCTAGCTTGGCTAACACCTAGCCGCGCTTCGCCCTCTGACTGCAAGGTCAGGATAAAAGTACGATTTGCATACCGGTAAAGCGTCTTACCCCGCGATTCATTTGCTCAAAGATTGCGTCACCGCCTTGGTCGAATATTCGCTCGAAGAAGACAGCGCCGACCATGATGGTTATGGCGAAAGTGGACGTTCGCCTGAAGAGCAGATTGTACACAGACCTCGCAAGCGCCATGTTGAGAGTGGAGTCGTAGATGCGTTTGCGCGTGCGCCGTGACTCCGTGACCCCTGCCCATTCCTCCTCATTCAACGAAGCATTTGGCAACGAGCGCACTTGAACAAATCGCAATTTACATGCGCTTGGTTTTCTTGGAAACGTCACACGTGGCTACAACATAATAAAAAAAATCGCGTTGCGCGTTGAAAATTTCTTCAAGCGCAATGTGTTCTTTGCACAAATCCAGCACTTCCTGAACTCAATACCGCCCTTTTCATTTCCTGTCTTTCATGAGTGGACAAGCTGATTAATCCAGGTGTGCCTGACCTCAGTAACCAATACGACATTGGCCTGACACACCTGGATTAATCAGTTTGTCCACTCGTGAAAGACAGGAAACAAAGGAGTGGTGACGCGCAGTTTTTGCGCACCATTCAGCCATGACCATATATATATATATATATATATATATATATATATATATATATATATATATATATATATATATATATTACTGGATCGGCTCTGCCTGAACCGGGCTCAGCTATCGGCTATCCAGTAATGTATAGATCAGTGGCCATGATGACCGCTGCCTCTAACTGGTTGGCCTGTGTCATGGCACGATCTGTGACCACTGCACGATCTGTGACACCCATGCGCAGAAGATGACCATCTTGGAAAACACGTTCACACATGCAAAATGAACCAGACATTGCGAAAGGTACAAGACAGGTGCCCGTTTTTTTTGTTTTTAAATCAAAGCAGTGTACCCAAGCAGACAGTTGCTTACTCTCCAGCCAATCGCGGGGTGGGGCGGGGCGTGTCACCATGGGCAGACGGTATGTTGAATTGAGTGACTTGAGTGAAAAAAAAAAAGAAAGTATACCACTTTACCCGCTTCCGAGCTCCGAAGGAGCGGCTTGGGCTGAAGAGCGACGCAGAGTTGGCCTGCTTGCTATTTATTCGACAGGTAAGTGCCTAACAAAAAAGAAAATGCTACCTTGCTGTTTTAGCGACATGCTAGGTTAAGTCACATTGACGAGGGTATCCCGAACTTTTTATATTCTTATATTTACACCTGGCAATAAGTTAAGCTAAGTCAAGAGGCTATAGCAACCTTTGGGAGTGGGTTGGGTAGTTTCCAACGCTCTGGACGGGCCGTGAAAGCATCACAGATTGTTTGTTTGGGAAGCTAAGCGCGCTATTGGCTGTTGTGTTGTAGTTGAGTCTTCTCTTTTGTTATTGATGAATTTTAAATTAACTAAGTAACTTTTGATTCTATACGTTTTAAAGATGAACATTTTACTTTTGACTCTATTATATTTCCAGTGAGTCTGCATTGTTATACTTTACAGTTGGTGTGCGGTGTGTGTGTTTGAAATGACCACCCCCTTTTCAACCCATATGCTATGGACTCTACGCCACGGAGGAGGCGGGACTTCCGACTTCCGGGTTTTCACCCATCAACTTTGTTTCCGTTTCCGGTTTGCGACCTTTGGGCTGCGTCCCAGTACTTGCGCTTCCGCCTTTGTGCACCTCGGTTGTGCGTTCCCATCGACGGGTGCGAGGCTGCGAGTGTTGGCCGGAAACGGCGCTGATGTGTAAAACCCAAAAGTTGGAAGTCCGTGGCATCTACCCCATAGAGCTACCGCTATGATACCAGTAGAGGGTGCTAGAGTTCTGTTACCCCCGAGCCGAGAGAGTGAATTGTTTTGTAAACTGCTGGTACAAATTGATATAAAGTGCGTGCATCTGTTCAGTAACATATCTCACTTTTTGATGAGAATGTACAGTTGTTTGAAGTGTGCCTTTAAATTGTCTCTCCGAAATGCAAAATCTTCGTTTGCCTCACAACAAATAGTCCTCAATGGCGTCATTTTTGCATCAAATTGCAGTTTTGTTGCCAGGATGCCATTCCTTAAAGCAGCTGGAAGGAATCCGTCACGTTCGGCCTTGCTGGAAAATCAATCCAAGAAATGCGGCACTCGTGCTACGTATTTTTCCGTCGATGGAGACGAATACGCGGGGGAGTGGCTCGACGACAACAAGCACGGTGGGCGTGACACGTGACTTGAAAAACAAAATCTGACAGCACTGATTGATGCTCTTTGCTCATATTCAAGGGAGGGGAATTCAGGTGCGCAAGAAGTCCAGCAGCATTTATAATGGCGAGTGGAAGTTGGGAAAACGCGACGGCTACGGCATCCAAAGTGTTTTGGGAGCCAACACAAACACGTATGCAAAGAAGTACGCCGGCCAATGGGAAAATGGGATGAAGCACGTACGTAACGACTTTTCATTTGTAGTTTTTAAAAACAGGTTTGTTGGTTTTGAATACTTTACGTTTTTTCATGCTTTGTTTTAGTTTAGTTTTAGCATCGTCTTTAATGTATTTTTCTTTTTTACAATTTTGTGTTGTGCACAACATTAAAAAAAAAAAACATCACGTAAGCATTGTGCAGTAAAAGCACAACAAAAATCTAATTTTAAAAGTAAATGTAGTTTCAGTTTTCATTTTTAAAAAGCTTTTTCATTTTCATTTCATTTTGTTGACAAAAGTTTTTTTTTTAAATTTTACCTCAAGGTTTCGTCAACTAAAAAAAATCTTTGTTTAATATTTAAATAGCAGACTTCATTTTGGAGAAAATTCTGATCCTAAACACGCTCACCCAATTTCATTGATGACTTTTCCAAATTTTCCAGTCCACTCACTGACTCACTCGGGAGTTTGACATTTGCGTTTTTTCTTTCCTTAGGGTCACGGCGTCTACTTTTACAAGGGTTGCTCTGGCGTGTATGAGGGCCAGTGGCGCGAGGACCAGCGAAGCGGTTGGGGAAGGATGCTCTTCGGCGACGGAGACGTCTACGAGGGAGAGTGGACCTCGGATAAAGAGCACGGTCTTGGCATCCGTCGCTATGGTAACGCCCATTTTGCTTGACTTGTCTTCCATGATCAGAACATTAATACACAGATGGGACATAGTCTTGCAATAGCTGTAAAACACCACTAGGGGGCCCTATCCGCCCCATCCATCTTCCTGGCTTGTCGGGGTGGATTGTGTTTCACTTTGGAGGTTCCAGATGAATTTTCTTTGAAAATCTTTCTTATTTGATATTTCTTCCGTCTCAAGCAAACGGGAACTGGTACGAGGGTTCCTGGAGGGACGGCGAGAAAAGCGGCAACGGGAAGTTGTACTACTGCGACAAAGGCCAGCTGTACCGAGGCCTGTGGGTGCGAGGGGAACTCAAATGCGGGACCCTGGAGGACTTGGGGGCGGGGGAGCACGTGGCGCAGCCCGCAAAGTGTCCAATTCCACAGGTGAGGTCATAGGTCACTTGCATACAAATCGGCAAGGAAGTCAAGATGCTACGTTAGCGAAGGTGCAAAATGCAGCTTAACTGCCGACGCGACACGAGCAACTTGCTGATCAAATGCCGCCTCCAGCAAGTGAAAATGTTCCTCAAGTGGGGGCCGATTGCTCGGCCTCACACCCACTAGCTCCGCCCCACACCCACTAGCTCCGCCCACGGTCGTCATGGTGATTAAAAAAAACATGCCGCGCGTTGCCGAGCACAGCTGGCCCGCTCCAAACAGACTCGTTTCATTTGGGGGCGAAAAAACAAACTGGCTGCAATGAATGAAATCACAATACAAGCACTTTCATTCTTTATATTACGTTTTATTACTGTATTTTTTTTTAAATAAAGTAGCTCTTTTTTTCCCCTTAGGTAAAACTAGTGGATGTGAAGACAGTTCTACAAGAAGCTCAGTCGGGTCACTTTGATTGCTGATGTCTGGAAGCAACTTTATATATATATATATATTTTTTTTTTTTATATGAATTATATATAAATTTTATATATATATATTTTTATATGTATAAAATAATAAATTGTACTCATTTGTAATAAAAGGCACTGACGCCATCAGCAGGTGCTTTATTTTTCCTGATGGGCTTTAAGACATTTCCAATGTCCGCTGTGAGTATATTTTTACACATTGAAGATGCGCAACGCTTTCTTCCAGCTTGTGAAGAAAAATAAAGAATAACAACAGCAAAAATGTCTCTCCATGCACGAGTCCAGTGTAAAAAGTGAGGCTCACCACCAAGTGGTTACGTCCCGTTCAGCAAGATGAGACGTACAAATAAAAACGGTTACATTCAGTAACGTGATCAAAATGATATATTTTTTTTTAAAGTACAGTTTTTATCAAAGCAATTATCACGAAGGATAATCGCTAAACAGCAGGCAAGACACAAGAGAGGGTTCAAGTGGTTAAAGAAAACAAACATTCACAGTTAAGACTTTTGTGTTTTCAAGTTTCATGCAATATGACAACTTTGATGTTCAAATAAGATCAAAATAAACGGGAGGTAATGAAGTTGTTAGTTGGTGAGGAACCGACTTGTCCGAAGTGGCCAAATTTCCACAAGGTCCGATTATGGGATGTGTGAAATGTTATCCTGTGGTTTGGGGTGCGTTCGCAGCATTTTTTTCCTCCCCCTCCCCCGATCTCACCGATGATCTTGCGCTGAGGAGTTTTTGGCGAGTTTGCGGCACGCCAGTTGCCGCTCGCTCGCCCTCTCACGTAGCTTCTAAGGGAAATGCGAGCTCGGCGAAGGCAACAGCGACTCGCCTCGATTGTCCAGCTCGTTCTGCAGCCTGGTGAGGTTGGAGAGCTCCTCCAGTTCCTGGAACTGCCGGTCCGTCTTGTGGCTGACCAGCGAGCGGTAGAAGTGCACGGCGAAGACGATGAAGACCAACCCGAAGGGGACCATGATGGAGGTGGAGGTGATGGCGGCGGCCACCCCCGCCGACACCGTGCCGTTGCCCACCTTGCTGGGCTTGACGGGCAGGAACTTGACCCAGCACAGGAGCACCACCTCGGCCAGGAAGAGCAGCGTCCCGATGACGGTGGAGAAGGCCCAGGCCAGCTCGATGTGGCGGTGCATGCGCTCGTGCGGCGACTCGCTCACCGAGTTGATGTTGTGCACGTTGCTGACCGCCTCGATGTTGGGCAGGATGCAAGTGCTGACCATCAGGGCGAAAAGGTGCACGGCCACCAAGACGGTGGTGCAGGCGCTGAAGGCGATCAGCAGCGCCGGCGGGTACGGGTAGCTGTTGTCCAGCTGCACTTCCACCATGGCCACCTGAACGCCAACACGGGTGAGAACGACACGCTTCGGACTTTTGAACATTTCTTTTCTGACAACGTTTGACGCGACAAATATTTTCTCTCACCAGAGAGAGGGCACCAATTACAGATGTTGCTCTTCTGGTCCAATAGAAGTAAATGGTCAAGTGCCAAGAGAAAACACTAGTCCTAACTCAGTCCGGACACAAGGTTCCGGTCTTGAGAGGAGAGACCAACATTCAGAGAAGGTTCTCATCTCGAGATAAATACTCCAGAAGGATCTCGATTATAGTCTCAAGTTACTGACTGGACTTTCTATATTAGCTACCAAAACATGTATGTTTGCTTGTTTTAATAGTATTTCATTACTCACGTTAGCACAGGGGTGGCCAAGTTGGGTCCTCGAGAGCCCCTATCCAGCCTGTTTTCCATGTTTCTCTCCACTAACACACCTGATTCATGGTCAGGATCGTTGTCGGGCTTCTGCAAAGCTTGCTGATGAGCTGATCATTAGAATCAGCTGCGCTGAAGGAGGGAGACATGGAAAACAGGCTGGATAGTGGCGCTCGAGGACCCAACTTGGCCACCCCTGCGTTAGCACGTCGTCAAACAGCCTAGTGGGCGTGGCTGGCACGTGCCACTTTTACGATTGGCCACTTACGACCGCCTCTGAACTCTGCCTAGCAACAAACACGAACTACGAGCAGGTAGAACAATGTGAACTATTGTTGTGGACGTAAATGAGTGCGCCTTCTTGATTCGATGCATTTAGAGAGTTAGCATAACGACAGCATTGTGTGAATTAGACAATCGAGGACGTCACCATTGCGAATCCGGAGAGCAGCGCGGAGGTCCGACTGGAAGCTTTGAGTTTGGCCCGGCTCAGGTAAAGCTTCCTCCACGATAGAGCTTGCAGGGAATGCTCGCTGATGCTCATGTTGCGCATGAACGGCTCGTTACTCTTCAGAACAGCAGTTGACGATGAGCATAATTACATTTGCTGGCGTAGAAAGAAACATTGACTTATGCTAACTAGAAGGAAAAAGCTTTTTTTTTTTCTGTCAGCTGTCTCGTGCCGCTCCGGCTGTAAATTACCCACAAGTCTTTGCGAAGGGCGATCGCAACATCCGCATTACAAGTTACACATTCGTGTTTTTATTTTTGGTGAGGGGGGAGCGGGAGTAGTAGCTACGTTATTTTAACATACTGGACACAACGTGAATACAATGAAGAAGAAAAAATGTTTTCGTTTTCTGTCAGCGCCAATCGGTGTCACCTGACTTTACTCATCCAATGGCTATAGCGCTCATCCTCACTCAGCCAATAGAAAGCGAGCGTTCACACTATCCCGCAAGTATCTCCTGTCACTTCGTCTCGCGTCTTGACCTCATTTCAAAAATCTATTTACAAATGTTATAAATTTGCTAACCCTGTGACTGGCCCGTTTTTTTTAGTTTTTTACACAAGGGATTATTTAAACCAGAATCACGCGAATTTACTCGGCCAATGGCAAAAGATGGATTAAATTATCGCTAAAGTGCAGGCATGAAACATATTTGGGAACATATTGCCGCCTTAACAAAAACGTTGATTGGCTAGCGGTTTTTATTTTTTTAATTTAATATTCTTATTATTATTACAAACAAATATAATCTGGGTAATGGGTATCAAGTGCCTCTACTCAACCATTTGAGAAGCATTCTATCTTAACCAGCCACAATATGTTATTATACAAGAATGATCAGCTTTTGCAACATTTTATTGAACTTTTTATAATTACGTTATGAATGAGCGGAACCCTTGTTTCGTTAGTGCACTTTTCCACACGGACTTTTTTTTGCTGCGGCCCGCCCACTCCATCTGCTTCTTTCTCGGGCTCGCCTGGGCCAATTTCTCGTATTTTCGTTGCCCTCGTTTAGGCTTTGTGTCGCTTCCAGCGGTTTTGAACTCGTTTGTTTTGATGGCGGGAGGAGGCGGAAGTATTTTGTTTAGCGGCTTCCGACTTTTGGGACTTTACTGCAACCACGTGCCGCACGTACTGCGTTATCATCGCAAACACCGGGAGTTCTATCTGGTGACGTCAGTTGGGAAATGTTTGCACACTTACAACGTAAGGAAAGTTTTCACGCTAACCCCCTTCGTGTTTTTCTGACTTATTTCTCTGCTTCCTACCATCTTCAGTTCCTTCCTTTTTCATCCTGCTTCTTCCTCTTTTGCATTACATTTATGGTTCATAACCACCCTCGATTTGTTCTCTCCTTTCGTAATGACCTCGTTTGTCTTGTGACATAATTTCTGTTTCCCCTCCCAGGTCAGTCGTTTGGGCATCGTGGCCATCAGTGAGTATTGTTTTTGTTTGGCGTGACGACAAAATGAAGCGAGCCCCTTTGGCCCTGATTGGCTGACGTTGTGGGATGCGGTTGCCTAGGTAACAGCCTGCAGGATGACATCACATGCATGGCGGCAGACAGGATGTTGGCCTTCGCCGCCGCCGGCACGCTCGTGTACGCCTTCGCCAGGAACAAAGAGGTCGGGGGGAAGGGCGGGGCCTCGAGTGTGTGATGGGCGGGGCCTGGAATGTTCTCTGTGCCCAGGTGGTGATGCGCTACCGTGGACACGAACAGGAAGTGCGCCTGCTGCTTCCTTTCGGCGACCAGCTGATCTCGTCCGACGGCGGCGGGCTTGTCATCGTCTGGGACGTTCAAAGCGGCGGTGAGGGCGGAGCTTAGGGCCACACAGTGCGTGTGTTGCTCATGTGTGTATATATCTGTGTGTGTGCTTGTGAACAATGAGTATGAGTGTGAACAAAATAAATGTGCGTGCGTATGTGGTCGGCATGTTGTTTGTGACGCGTTCTGGGTTTCCCCTGACAGACGTTTACCTGCAGCTGCACTTTGAGCCCGCCACCTTTGACGTGTCGGCCATGATGCACCCCAGCACGTACCTCAACAAAGTGCTGCTGGGAAGTTCCCAGGGTGCATTGCAGCTCTGGAACCTCAAGACCAGGTTAGCATGCTAGCACGCTAACAGACGGTCCAACCATACGAGCTGCAAATGAAAATCTGCAAATTGTCGGGCGTATTTGTGGCTCCTCCTTCAACCTTTTCGAACGAATCAAATCTTGTTGTGTTGTTGTTGTGCGTTTGTGTTGCGGTTCCAGCAAGTTGTTGTACACGTTTGCCGGCTGGTCGGCAGGTGTCACTGTGCTGCAGCAGGTGAGTGTGTGCGCTCGTCTACTTCAAAATCATTTTTTGCATACGCTTGACATTCGGACCTCAGGGAACTCCTTAAAGACGGTTGGAAAACCCGTTCCGGTGTTAGTTATTTTAAAATGTAAAAAAGTTGCAAATGTGTCCATTTAAACAACTGGACTCGAAATTAGTATTCATCATTTTTGGGGGACGATTGTGCTGATTTTGTAATAACTGAAATTGTAATTGAATTCCGACGAATTGCACAGCCCGAATCCCCGCTGAAAAAAGTGAACCTAATGTTTGCATTGGAACGAGCAAAGGTCAAATGAGCGAGCTCACTGCTGCTTGTTGTGGCGCAAAGTGGTACTGCACCGATGAGCCCAACTGCATTCACACTTGCTCAATCTGAGAGAAAAAAAACCTCGTCAGCGGTTTAGCGGGCGTTCCGAGTTCCGGTGAATTTTGGCCAATAGTGACGGGCAACCGTCAGTTTTGGCGGCAGTGAATGACCTCAAGTGAACTGGACAGAGCCCGGCGGTGGACGTGGTGGCCGTCGGCACGGCAACGGGCCGCATCATCGTTCACAACATCCGATTGGACGAGACGCTGATGGCCTTCGCGCAGGACTGGGGACCAATCACGTCGCTGGCTTTCCGGACAGGTGTGTGCGTGTGCGCAGGTGTTAAGGGTGCTGTTTGTATGCGTGACCTCTGACCCCGCCCACAGACGGGCCGCCCACGCTGGCGGCGGGAAGCCCACAAGGTCACGTGACCTTGTGGGACCTGGAGCGGCAGCAGCTGCTGGCTCAGCTCAGACACGCCCACAAGACGGCGGTGAGCGCCAGCTTCGTGCACGGCGAGCCGCTTCTCATCACCACCGCCGGCGACAACGCCATCAAGGTCGTCGGCGCCGTCGCCACACTTCCTTCCCGCCGGCGGGACCTCCGATTGCCTGACACGTTTTCTTTGTGCTTTCTTCAGGTCTGGATCCTTGACCAGGAAGGGGGCGGGGCCAGGTTGCTGAGAAATCGCCAGGGTCACAGTGCCCCGCCCACCGCCATCCGTCACCATGGCGACGACGGGAAAAACATCCTCAGCGCAGGTGAGCTGGAATGAGGACGGCGGCGGCGTGCGGACGGCCAAACAAAATGTCTCTTCCCCTGCAGGTCAAGACGGGACACTGCAGTCTTTTTCCACCGTCCACGAACGACTCCACAAGAACCTTGGACACGGTCTGACTCCGCCCACCCGCACCTCCGTCACCACCCGATTGCTTCTTCAACTGTGCGCTTTTGTGTTTAGGCTCCGTCAATAAAAAGAAAGAGCAGAAGAAGAAGAAGGGCTTGTCCTACGAGGAGCTGCGCTTGCCCGCAATCACCGCCTTCTCCTCCGGTTGGCGCTCGCACACGCGTACGAGTAAGAGTCAAGATGGCCGCCGCGACGTTGACCGCCTTTCTCCACAGCTGCGGCCCGCCAGTCGGACTGGGACGGCATCGTGGCGTGTCACCGCGGTCGCCTGGCGGCCACCACCTGGAACTTCCAGCGCTGCACCAGGGGGGCGCACCACCTCAGCCCGCCGGGGGGCGGCAACACTTCTGTCGCTACGGTAACCAGCCCACTCGCCTTACAGCTGTGCGCGTTAACGCCACTTCCTGTTTCCTATCCCAGGCCGTGGACATCACTTCCTGTGGGAACTTTGCGCTTGTGGGGTCTTCGTGCGGCCGCGTCGACGTTTACAACCTGCAGTCGGGACTTCATCGCGGTTGCTATGGAGACGGGCAGAAAGGTGAAGCCGCCGTTGCCGTCGCCGCCGCTGCCGGCTTCCGTCTCCGGTTAACGGCGCCATTTTCCAAAAGCTCACAGCGGCGCCGTGCGAGGCGTGGCCAGCGACGCGCTCAATCAGCTGACTCTCACCGCCGCGTCCGATTGGCTGCTCAAGTTCTGGCGCTTCAAGAGCCGCAAACAGGAAGAGCAGATGAAGCTCAACGCGGCGCCCGCTAGCATGAAGCTGCACAGGGACAGGTAGCTAACGGCTAGCGTGGCGCTACACGGCAAAAACACACTGACGGACGAGACGGTCTTGTTTCTGTCAGCGGGATGCTGGCGCTCGCTCTGGATGACTTGACGCTGCTGATCGTCGACGTGGAAACCAAGCGAGTGGTCCGCAAGTTCGCCGGTCACCACGGCAACACCAACGACATGGTGAGAGACTCGCTAACAAATGAGGAACTGGCGAGCATCCTTGCGGTCAGGCCGACATTTTCAAACGTGACCGACTCGTTTGGCGTCTCGACTCGGGTCCACGCAAACGATTCGTTCACCAAACGCCCCGTGAGCATGCTAACAACAGCGCTAGTTAGCATGCTAATAACAGCGCTAGTTAGCATGCTAACAACAGCGCTAGTTAGCATGCTAATATAGCAAAGAACAAAACAAGATAGCGGGACCAATCACAAGCGTGAGATTTTGGAGTCCCTGTTGGACAACAATCTGACGTCGACACTTTTGGGAACTGGCCGTCGACGTGCCAATCGTCTTTTGACCTTTTGTCAGACTTTCAGCCCCGACGGTCGCTGGTTGATCACCGGCGGGATGGACTGCACCATTCGCACGTGGGACGTCCCCTCCGGAAGGTGAGAGCCCAACGTGTCCTCCCGTGTCTTCCCGTGTCAACATGTGGTTGCGTGTTCAGCCTGGTGGACTGCTTCCTGGTTTCCATGGCGCCGGTGGGCGTGTCCATGTCCCCCACTGGAGACTTCCTGGCGACGTCGCACGTGGACGTCCTGGGCGTTTGCTTGTGGTCAGTCGACAAATGTTCACGTTCCCTTCTCGGCGTCGACGGCGGCCAATCACGCAGCGGCTCTCCTCCTCAGGACCAATAAGAGCCTGTGCGGGCCGGTGGGGCTCCGCCCACTGCCGGCCGACTACCAGCCGGAGGCGGAGACTCTGCCGGGGGGAGGGGCGCCGGAGGCCGAGCGGGAAGTGACATTGGAGGAGGAGGAGCCCGACGAAGCGTACAGCTCGGCGGAGCAGTTGGGGGCGGAGCTTGTGACGCTGTCGCAGCTACCCGAGTCCAGATGGAAACATCTGCTGTGCCTGGACGCCATCAAGGTACGAGCCTTTCATGTCATGGCGCGAGGTCACGTGCAAGAGCACATGATCGTCACGTGATGAGCACGGGACGCTTTTGAAAATAAATAAATACATTCAGTTAGTTTAAAAACATTTGTACAGCAACTTTGTTAGCTTTTGTTTTTTTTATTTGTTTGTGTGAGTTTGTCAGTTTTAGTTTTTTAAATATATGGAGTACTTTTTGTTTGTTTTTGAAAAGGTCATCAAGTAGTAGAGAAAAGCCATTTTTTAATCAACTGTTGGCTTAAAAGAAAAAAAAATGTCGATATGCGTCAAACCAGCCGATAATCGTCACTGCTCGTGACGTAGACTTCGCCAATAAATGACCTTCGTTCTGCAGCTCGGATGATGGAAATCAATACATTTCAAAGAGCACAAGTATGATGACAAAGATGGATTTTTTTTTGCTATAATCATTTTTTTTCGTTAGTTTATTTTCCTTTTCATTTTGTTCGAAAGATGTTTTTCACTTGACTTTCCAGTTGATTTGTGAACTCTAACCTTGATTGGGTCCCCTGACACGCACGCGATGTTGCCATGACGACGGTCTGTTTGCAGAGGAGGAACAAAGCGCCGACTGCGCCCGTGTCTGGAGCGTCGGCGCCCTTCTTCCTGCCCACCGTGCCGGGCCTCACGCCGCGCTTCGCCGTCCCGCAGCGGGAAACGCAGGTTGGCGTCGCACCACGTGCACGTTGACGTGCGACAACATTCACGATGCTCATATGAACAATGGCGTGCGTGCGTGCGCGTCAGTCCAAGGTGCTGAGCTGCAGTCTGCCGTCCCAGAGGTCAAAGTTCAGCTGTGCTCTGCAGGAAGGTCTTGAAACGGAGTCATGTGAGTGCATTGACGCAAATGACGTCCATCGCGATTCCATGTCGACGTTTGTTTTTTGCCGTCCGTTCAGTCGCCGTTGCCGTGCAGCTGTTGAAAAGTTTGGGTCCGTCGGCCGTGTCCGTGGAGCTGGCCGGTCTGTCGCCGGAAGGGGGCGGAGCCGACAGCCTCCTGTTGGCCTTCATTGGCATGACGGACAGCATGCTGGCCAGTGGGCGGGACTTTGATCTGGCTCACGCCTACCTGTCGCTGTTTCTCAAGGTAAGACCGGGACTGCGTTGGGAATAGAACCACTCGACTTGTTTTTTGTTTAGTGGACCGACATTGTGTCCAAATCCTTTTGTACTGCGTTGGCATTTTGATTTGGATCTGCCCGTCACGTTGAACCACATTTTGCCATCCTGTTGACAGCTTCACCTGCGCTCGCTGGCTCAGGATGCCGTCGCCATGGAAGCCTTGGTCCGCCTCTCCTCGCGGCTGGAGGCGGGATGGGCGGAGCTACGGGCGTCCTTCAATCAATCGCTTTGTTTGTTGGCCTACGCCAAGAGTGCACTTTTGTGAACACGCATCGCCCGGTTTTCTACGTGTCAATGTGCTGCTTTGTTTACAGTTATAAAAAGTTGTGTGTGACTTCATGCAACACGAATATTGTCTCGAAATAAAAGCTTTCATGTCTGGGGAATCTTAGATTGATGTGACGAGTAGCTCATCAGCAGACAGCAAGAGTGCGTACGTAACAATGTTAAAATGATTAAGAAAAATAACATTCACATATAATTATGAAAGTTCCTCTTGGATGAAACAAAATGTATTGAATTAGTTATTTGTTTAGTTATGTGTGGCATATACCCTATATAATTAAAAAAAATATTATATAGTCATAAATAAATCACACAAAATTAAACCAAAAATAAATTAAAAAGTATACAAGAAATACCAAAACAAAAAGAATCAATATATAAAAACTCTGCTCTCATATGGACTATGTGCCACGGAGGAGGCGGAACTTCCGGGTGTTGACCTATCAACTTTGTTTCCGTTTCCAGTTTGGATGAGCGAAGACGCATACATTTGTGGAGACTTGGGGTCAAGTTCTATTTAACAATTTAAAAAATGTGCAGAATTTGACAAGTTTACTTCATGTTCAACATTAGATAGCTCTTAATCTGAAAATATATTGGGAAGAATAGTAAAGCAGATGAAATCCACTTTTTTCATTCTTACGGCACAAAATCAGTACAGTATTAATCAGAATATTGTGTTTAGTGGGGCACATACAATATATTAGTGCAAAGAAAAATTTTGCCATGAGTTCCCCTTTTAAAGTATATCAAAATAAATGCCAACCACAAGTTTGAAATCCAGTCCTTAAATTAATTCTAATCGAAGCAATAAGGAAATGTTTTGGGGAAAGTGAAAATTTGGGGTACAACATTTATTCAATAACAAAACGTTTAACAGCCATTTTGATGTGTTCATGCTAGACAAAAGGCTAC